>NC_134536.1:127610757-127785757 GCF_050624435.1 Tenrec ecaudatus
CCAAGGGAGGATGAGGGGGAAGTGGGGAGCTAACCTAATGAGAAGAAACTGTTCTGATGGATTCTGCAGATGACTGCACAGTTCTTAATATGATTGAACGATTCCGTTGTATGATAGGTGGGGTATGTGCCAATAAAATGTTTTTAAACAGAGAGTGAGGCACAGAGAGCAAGCACTGGGAGGAAAGCGAACTCTGCAAGATTGTCACAGGACTCAGGAACAGAAACTCAGAGACGAAGATCTTACCCAGAACCCACAGCCTTTCCTTGTGGCAGGAGCCCTGGATTTCAATGCACAGGAAAAGGCCGATCCTTCAGCGCAGCGATTCGCAACCTGTGGGTCATGACCCCTTTGGGGGGTCCAAAGACCCTTTCACAGGGGTCACCTGATTCATCACAGTAGCAAAATTACAATTATGAAGTAGCAAAGGAAATAATGTTATGGTTGGGAGTCACCGCCCCATGAGGAACTGTGTGAAAGGGTGGCGGCCTGAGGAAGGTGGAGAACCACTGCTTTAGAGCCATGCTTGTGGTCTTTGTGTTAGCAGTAGGAAATGGAGCCGCCCGGGTTGGTTTCTTTACACACTGAATATGGCTGCATTCATGCAAGAATGCAGCGCTGATAGTTGTGAGAGGCAGAATGGCTCCTGAAACCTCACCTATTGTCTCACTGTTTACAGAGAAAGTTTGTAGACCTCTGATCTAGATGAAGCTAAGTCAAGTCCCCACAGGAGACACACTTGGCCTGGGCTGGAGGCCACCTGCAGCTGAGCCAGCTGGGAATTCTGGGAATTAGGTGGGGCTGCTGGTCTCTTGCACCACCCTTGAATAAATTTTAATCAAGATTTTTTTCGAGTTGCTTCTGGAAAGTCTTGAATATGAATATGGAGTTATCCGTGTGTGGGAGATAAAAATAAAGCTTCCTGATGCGGTAAAGTTCTATAGTGTCGGGAAGCCCTAGGGAGCCGATCAACCCCGCCTTATCAGTTTGAGGTACCACGGTGGGTGGGTGTGTGGCTTGCCCACGGCTGTGATGCCGGAAGCCATGCCACTGGGATTTCAAATATCAGCAGGTTCACTTCCAAACTAAGAACAGACTATGAAGGAATAGAATGTCCACTTTGAGTGATTAGCCACGGAAGCCCTGCTGGGTAACAGCAGGCCACACTGTCAGAGTGCAGAAGAGGAGTCTTTCCGATTAGAAGGCTCTGAAAAAATGACTGACGGAGAACTGCCTTCCAAAAGCAGGGCTGACCATACTGACGTCGATGGAGCAAAACTTTTGAGACCTGCATTTGCTGATGGGGCACAGCTCAAAATGAGACGAAACGGCTGAAAACATCCGTTTACATCAGAATATGAAATGTGCAAAGTATGAACCTAGGAAACTTGGAGGTCATCAAAACACTAAAGGGAACGATATCCTGAGCATCAGCGACTGGTATTGAACGTTGAGCAGCTAAGGCAGATAGATGGGAGAAACGATGACGTGTAAGAGCTGAGCCGAACAAAAGTACAGAAGGAGTATTAGGATGAAATGTGCAAAGACGGAGCTCAAAAGCCAAAAGGGAAGAACACATATTTCAAGCCGGAAGAAATGAAGAACAAAGTCAAGTCTGGAGTTGAACTATTGAAAGATCCTATGGATAAGCTACTGACTGACGCAGGTAGCATCAAAAGAAGATGGAAGGAAGACATGGGATCACTGGACCGAAAGAACTGGCCGATATTCAACCATTTCAAAAAGTAGCCTGTAATCAAGAAACAATGATACAAAGGGAAGAAGTTCATGCTACATTGAAGATATTGGGGAGGGGAGGCCCCAGGAATTGATGGAATATCAATTGAAATGTTCCAACAAGCTGGCACTCGTCCCTGCCAAGACATTTGGAAGACAACTACCTGGATAGACAACTGGAAGAGATTCATGTCTGTGCTTATTGAAAGAAAAAAAAGGGTGATCCAACAGCATATGGAATTACTGAAGGATATCATTAACACTGCATGCAAGTTAAATTTTGCTCAAGATACAGGTGCAGCTCTACCTCAACCGAGAGCTGCCAGAAATTCACGCTGGAGTCAGGTGGATCTTGGCTGAAAGCAGGGAATCCCAGAAAGACGTTTACTTGTGTTTCATTGACTATACAAAGGCATCCAACTGTGTGGATTATAGCAAAATATGGATAGCCTTGAGAATTTCAGAACATTTCGTTGTGCTCATGCGGAACCCGCACATGGACCCAGAGGCAGTTCTTCAAACAGAACCAGGGGTCACTGTGTACTTAAAGTCAGGAAAGAGGTGGGCAGGGTAGTATCCTTTCCCCACGTTTATTCAATCTGTATGCTGAGCCAATCATCAGAGAAGCTGACCTGTGCGAAGAAGAGCAGGGCATCGGGATTGGAGGAAGACTTATTAACAACCTTCACTACGTAGCTCACACAACCTTGCTTGCTGAACCCGAGGAGAATCCGCAGCACTGATGAAAGTCAAGCTCACAGTGGTCAGTAGGGATTACAACGCAAGGGAAAGAACTCCACCCTGCTCACAAATGGACGGACAGACAACATCATGATTAGCAGAGAAAAGAGTGAAGTCTTCAAGGATTTCCTTTTACTTAGACTCATAATCAGTGATCATGGAAACACCAGTCGAGAGAAATCAGACAAATACTCTCTAAAGTACTGAAGAGAAAGGATGTCACTTGAAGACCGAGGTGTGGGATTGTCAATCACCTCATCAGCACTTCAAAGTTCAACAATGAGTAAGGAAGACCAAAGAAGCTGCATTTGAATGGTGGTGGTAGCAAAGGATATTGGCAATATAAATATATATATATATATATTTTAATCGTTTTATTAGGGGTTCATACAACTCTTATCACAATCCATACACACATCAATTGTGTAAAGCACATTTGTACATTCATTGCTCTCATCATTCTCAAAACATTTGCTCTCCACTTAAGCCCCCGGCATCAGTTCCTCATTTTTTCCCCTCCCTCCCTGCTGCCCTCCCTCATGAACCCTTGATAATTTACAAATTATTATTTTGTCATATCTTGCCCTGTCCGAAGTCTCCCTCCACCCACTTTTCTGTTGTCTGTCCCCCAGGGAGGAGTTTACATGTAGATCCTTGTAATTGGTTCCCCCTATATATTTTTTTAATATAAGTATATTGTTGATGTACAATGTGATGTGTATGATATTGGGTATTTGTTTTTTGCATTTAAGATTTGTTTTAAAGGCAGAAAAAGGCAACCAAATCTGTCTTGGAAGTACAGCTCGAGAGCTCCTTAGAAAAGAGGAGGATGGACATCAGCTCACTTTGGATGTGTTATCAGGAGAGACCACTCCCTGGGCAAGGACATCTTATTTAGTTAAGTGGAAGGTCAGTGAAAGACCTTCAGGAGGTGGACTGACATGGTGGCTGCCACCAGAGGGCTCAGAAGTAGCAATTGTGGGGATGGCTTGGGATCAGGCAGTGTTTCCGTCTGTAGTCCAAGTCAGAAGCAACTCAACCCTCCCCCCCCTTCCCCACCACCACCACCTAACAACGATCGACTTTGTATTACAGCTTGAATTCGGAGCATCCTGGTTTGAAAATGGCTATGGATGGCACCGACAGTCCAAAAGCCATTTGCAGAGTCCCCAGGTAGGTTAAGCCTCAGGTGAATTCGTTCTGATTATTAACCAAGGATGCAGATCACCTTGCCCTCAGGCAGAGTGCCTTGGAATGTAGATTACCTTCACCCTTCTCCAGCCAACCCACTGAGGATAGTATCTCTCTCTCTCTCTCTTTCTCTCTCTCTCTCAGTGACTTGCCTGGGTGTGTCCTTAATGGAGGTCACCTTCCTGGGGACTGCACAGGGGGTGGAATAGTAATGGGTCTCGCCCTGACCAGCTTGGTGGAAAGGCCCTGGGCCAGTCTTGTAAGCCCTTCTGCCTAACAATGTACATGTCCCAATCAGGGTCCCATTCCTGCTTCTGTCATCTGCCCCCTATCATGAATTTGTGACCCTTCCCTTTAGCTTCTTTATCTAGTGTCCGGATTGTGACTCCTCAGGCAATCGGGATCTCATGCTAATGGCCTCCCTCATCAGGACAATGTGTCTGTGCCTTTGTCTCTTTTAAGCCTTAATACTCTTCTTCAATTGTATTTGAGATTGGAGTCTCTTGCACTCTTAAACAACTAAATGTCAGGAGGTGGGGGGGTGGGAAAAAAACCAACTAAATGAGCGGAGGTTTGTTTTAAACCATCTTTTTAACCATTGTTTAAACCGCTGCATGACCTACAGTAGTCTCCTCTCCTTTCCTAAATATTTTTTATCTTCTCCTTTGGAATAAATCCATTAACACCAGTAACCCTATGTAAATACATCAAAACACTGCCTGGTCCATAAGCACAACTGTTCTTATGTTGGAGCCCACTGTTGCCGCCACAGGGTCAATCCATCTGGTCCAGGGACTTCCTCTTCTTCACTGCCCCGCTAGTATCTCTTAATTATATCGTTGACCTACAATGTGGCACGTACGATATTGGGTATTTGTTTTTTGCATTTAAGATTTATTTTATAACGTCATTCACTGCCATTGAATCGAATCTGACTCAGAGCAACCCCAAAGAATTGTCCCTGTAGGTTTCAAAGGCTGTATGTCTTTAGGGGTACAGAAAGCCTCATTTTTTTCCTCTTGGAATGGCTGGGGGTTTGAATTACTGACTTTGGGGTTAGTAGTCGAGTGTGCAAATCACCAGGGCTCCCTTTTTTGTAACCTAGAGCTCAGGTATGCCTTGGGCTGCTAACTGCAAGATCAGCGGTTCAAATCCACGAGCCGTTCTGTGAGAGAGAGATGAGGTTTTCTGTTTCTGGAAAGATGATAGCCTTGGAAACCCACCGGGGTGATTCCACCACGCTCTGTAGAGTCTGTAGAGCCAGAATGGACTCGTCAATGCCAGTGAGCTGAGTTTTTCAGGGTCAGTACTGTAAAGGTTACAGCCAAACTTCTCTTCCGTAACCTACAGGGTTGTCGTGTGCAAAAGCAGTTCGCTGTCAGTAAAGTTCTAACTAGGTTACATCTAATCAGTCAAACCTATTAATTGTTCAAAACAAAAACAACCCTTCCCCCGCTCCCTTGGAGTCTCCACTGAACATGGCTTAGAAAAGGGAGAAGCTGAAGGCGGGGAGACCAGTGAGTGGTGGGGAAGAGAGCAGGGTCAGTCTGAGGTAGAGTGATAGGAGGTGGAATGCAGAGTGCTCGGGATAGGAGGCGAGGCTGAGAGGCCGGCTTTGGGCACCTAGTGGCACCGGAAACAGGAGGCTCAGGGGGCAGGAGGCTATGTGGGAGAGGCTTGGAGTTGTTCATTTAGGTATCAAGCGTGGCTCAAGTCACGGGCAGGGACAGAGCCCCTCAAGGGAATGTGTGTTCTAGGCCATTCCTGAATTGTGAAAGGGGCATCTTTGGTACCTGCTCTATTCAGAAACAAGTGACTGCCTCCCTCTCTCGAGGGGCCGGCGTCAGTGTGACTGATCCTGCCTGCCATTGTTTGCCTGCACCCCAGACCCCTCCTGCCACCACAGCGCGCATGTCCCCTGAGTAAGGAGGTGAAACATCACCCCAATCCGTTCGGTCCGGAGATTAGAGCCAGGCGAGGAGCAAGGGCAGGTAGGACCACAAACAACCCTGACCTACTTAACAGCTTTGCCTGCCCCGCCCAGGGCACCCGTTCCTCCGGTGTCCCTCTCCGCCCACTGCGTTTCAGGCCACTTCCATCCTTTATCCGCATCGGGGGCCGGTCGGGCTGCGACAGGCCGCTGGGTGGTGAGGAAGTCGCAGGCGGGATGGTCTGCTTTGCACTTCTGTCGGGGTGCCTAGGTGGTGTAGGGGCTCTGCGATCGCTGGGGGGGGGGGCACGGAAACCCCTCGGGAGAAGACCTGGGCGTCCCTCCGCGCCAGCACGGGCTCGGCGCAGGGGGCGTGTGGGCGCCTCGCCCTTTGCAGCTCCCCGCCCCCACCCCGCCCCCGTCAGTCGGCCGGCGTTTTAGTCTACGGTCAAACGGGTCGCGGGGGCTCCTTTAAGAGGCCAAACGAGTGATGCCGGTCAGACAGGTCCTTCCGTGGCGTCCCGTAACCCAGGAACCCTGCGAGGTCGGCGGCGGGGGAGCGGCGCCAGGCTCACGGTCACCGCGGGAGGAGAAGGCTCGCAGGAGTCGGTCGGTCGGTGGGCCGCTCGGTCCGACGCCCGCCGCCCGCCGGGCTGAGGCGCGGCCCCGCCAGGGGGCGCCGGACGCAGTGACATCCCGGCCCCGCCCCCTTACCACCGGCGAAGGCCCAGGCCCCGCCCCCTTACCGCCGGCGGAGTCCCAAGGCCCCTGCCCCGCCCCCTTGTAGGGGCGGAGTCCCAAGGCCCCTGCCCCGCCCCCTTGTCGGGGCGGAGTCCCAAGGCCCCTGCCCCGCCCCCGCGGCTCCAGCTCTTCGTGATGGGAGGGGGCCGGGACCCGCGTGGCGCGTGCAGGCGTTGTGGGCGGTGGGGGTTAGACTTGGTTCCCGAAGCTTCCAGAGGTTGGAGGGTGGGGGGACACGCAGGAGTGCGCGCGGAGCGGCTGGGCTTGTGTGAGCATCACCCTAGTGACGGCGACGCCACGTGGTCCGCTGGGTCGTCCCGTCCAGTGTTGTCATGCGCGGACTCTCTGGCCAGCAACCCATCCTTAAGTCCCCCAGCGACTTGTCCAAGGTCACCCTGCTCCCCGCCCCCCACAACGCTTCCCCTCCCCCACCCAGGGACCTTCCCGGGAGAGGACGGCTCGCAGAGCTGCCCACGAGAATGATAACTAGCAGTTAAGCTCATGGCAGTCGGAGCCAAGGTATCAACTTGCGCGTTTACAAAGAGCACCAGGCCTGCCGAGGTCACACCTTCTCCCTCAGGGCGGTCAGCGGAGCGGAGACAAATTAAAGGGGCCCAGCCAGGGCCTGGGCCAATGTCGCATCTCCAGGCCCAGGGCCAACTTGCCCCAAGAAGGGGATGAGCTCCCAGGACATGGGGTGGGCATCGCCAACCTGGACTCCGCCTCCGATCTGCTGGGCTGCTTGACCTCCCAGGGGCTGCCACTCTCTTTCTGCTTAAGACACCTGCCTCCTCCTCGGGTTTCTGCCCTGAGAACACCACTCTCTAAAGTGACTCTGCATTTCTCTGCTCACCTCCATTTTGAATCCCTGTGAGAATACTGCTCCCCTTTCCTGTCCTGCCTGGTGGTGTAGCGGTTCTGCATCGGGTTGCAACCCACAAGCTCAGCAGTTTGGAACCACTGGCACCGCTGCTGGAGAAATGATTTGAGATGTCTTTTTTATCTGGAGAAAAGATTTACTGGCTTTCTGTTCCAATAGCATTACAGTCTCAGCAACAGATAGGTGTCTGGTGTGCCCTGTGGGATACTGTGAGTCAGTATCAGCTCAAAGGCAGTAAATTGTTGGTGGTGGTTTTTCTTTTTTAAAGCATTTTATTGGGGGCTCGCACAGCTCTTATCACAATCCATACATCGGTTGAATCGGGCCTGTTTGTACATCTGTTGCCCTCATTGTTGAGCCCTTGCCCCCCCCCCCCCCCCCCCGTTGTTTGTAATTTATCCTTATACTGCCTTGAGGCAGCTTTCTGCATTCACCTCAGAGAAGAGCTAGGCGGATGGTTACTTCTGGTTTCAATGGCTGCTGGTGAGGGACAGTAGGCATTTACTTTCAAAAGCATCTGAAACCCTAGCCCTTCAGCGTGGGAGAATAAAGGAACCAAGGGCCTTGCAGGGCCAGCCACCCCAGGGAGGGCAGCGACTGAGTAAAGTATGAAGCTTTCAGCAGAAATGTCCCACAGAAAGCAATGTCACCGCAGGGTCACCATACCTGGTAGATCCAGAGCCTCAATTTACAGAAAGGAAAGCAGTTGGAGGAGGGAGGTGCCCACCCCTGGGCTGGGGCCCCTGTCCAGCCCGGGCCCCGAAGGTGGATTTGCCTGAAGAGCGTCCACTTGTGGTGTGAAGCCACCAGACAGCTGCTTTTTCTATGGCTCCTTGCTTGCCTGCTCTAAGATGGTGCAATCAGGAGGCTGGGAATGAAGTGAGAGGTTTCCTTGTTTCTGTTTGGCATTCGCTTTAGAAAAATGCTTTGGGGCAGAATAGTCTAGTATTTTTCTTCAGTGCCAATAAAACAAGGTTAGGGGGTGAAAAAAGAGGATTGCATTCTAAACACATGTGCCCCCCCCCTCAAATCAAGGACTGAGAACCTACGTAACACCTCATGTCACTCTACCCCACAGGCACAGGCAACACACGCTGCTGCACCACTGGGCTCAGAGGCGCCCTTGAGGACTGCTTCTATGTGAGGTGGGGGAGCCCTATTTTGGACAAGTTTATGCAGTCCGGCAACACTGGGAAGATCCCCAGGAGCCAGGTACGGTGCTTATAGTTTGAAGACACAGCATTGAAAGTTGGTAGCTTGGGTAAGACACAAATGGGCGGAAGACCAGTCACAGGCATGCAGTTCTGGGGTGCAGATTGGGAAAAATCACTGCTGGTGATGGTGGCAGAAAGGGTCAAGAAATGCCGTGGAAGACAGACAGACCAAGGAGAGGGCCACGTGAACTCATGTTGCTTCCAGATGATTTTTGTGGCCCACTTGTAACTCACGGTGGTGCAGTGAGTTCCCCGATGGGGCCCTTCTAGCCGTCTTGGTCAGCAGTCGCCAGGCACTCCACGGAAAGATGAGGGTGTCCGCTCATCGTTTCGTCTGCTCATCATCTACGGGGGAAGGTCTGCTGTGCCCTATACAGTCGTGATGGGTCAGAATCTACATGATGGAACGGGGCTTTTAAGTCAGCCTTTGTAACTCTCACCAAATAATGGATGGACTATGCCGATGAAGTGTGTGGCCCATCATGACTAGACCTTCAGAAAAATAGAACTTCATGGGGGGGCGGGTGCAGAGTGGAGACCCAACGCCCATCTGTAGGCAATTGGACACCCCATTACAGAAGGGTCACAAGCCAATCAGGGTGCAGTATAGCACCGATGAAACATACAACTTTCTTCTAGTTCTTTAATGGTCCACCTCCACCACCACTATCATGACCCCAATTCTACTGTACAAATCTAGCTAGACCAGAGCATGTTCACAGGCACAGATAAGCACTAGAAACCCAGGGAATCCAGGACAGACAAACCCCTCAGGACCAATAATGAGAGTAGCCATACCAGGAAGGTGAGGGGAAGATGCAGGGAAAGAGAAGGAACACATCACAAAGATCTACACATAGCTCCTTCCCTGGGGTACGGACAACAGAAAAGTGGGTGAAGGGAAGACAGTAGTCCGTGTAAGACTTGAAAAAAAATCAATGTATAAATTATGAAGGGTTCATGAGAGGGAGGTGGGGGAGGGAAAATGAGCTGATACCAAGGGCTCAAGCAGAAAGAAAATGTTTTGAAAGTGATGATGGCAACAAATATACAAATGTGCTTGACACATGGATGGCTGGATGAATGCATTGTGATAAGGTCTGTACGAGCACCCAATAAAATGAATAAAAAATAAATAGGGCTGCATAGAACTGCCCCATGACTATAGAGTAGAAAAATCTCATCAATCTCCTGCGGAGTGGCTGGTTTCCACCTGTTGAGTTTCTGGTTAGCAGTACATGGCTCACCAGGCCACTGGGCTCCTACCAAGAGTGGATAAAAAAACACAACTCACTGCCTTTGAGCTGATGCCGACTCTTAGCAACCTCATGGGACAGAACGGTTAACTCTATTAAGGGCTTATAAAGTCTCATTGTTCACCCACGGAGCTGCTGGTTTCAAACCGCTGACCTTGTGGTTAGCAACCCAACTTGTCATCGCTGTGTCGCCAGGCCTCCTCATACCATCAGACCACTTGCTAATAATGTAAGCCTGGTGCGCGGGCACCCTTGTGGGGGATGGGCTCATGCAAAGTGGGTGGAGCCCTAATGAGGTTGTTCCATTGGATCCATGTGTTTCCCCCCCACCCCCCCCCCCCGTAGGCTTCCTGGGACATAGGGCAGGCGAGGCGCGGTAAGGTGGACGGTGGTGGGATAGTGGTGCAGCGGTAGCATGAGTGATGATGGCATGAGAGAGCTGGGGGCTGGGTCGAGGTGGGAGGGCGGACAGCCCATAGACGCAGAGTTGGAGCACTTGCTCCAGAGGGCTCGGGGCAGGGCCCAGCAGCAGAGAACAAGAAGCTGTCCTGAGTAAGCACTTGGCTCTGAGTGCTTCCCTACTCCCACCCCACCCCCATCTTGAGTATGGCCACTGGGACTGATGATCTAGACCAGGAGGGGCAGCGTCCTGGGTGGGGGGCAAACTGGGGAGAGGAAGGGGGTGGGGGCGGGTCCCAGCTCCACCTCACAGGACTCAGGCTTGGGCCCCTGCAGTCCACAGTGGTCTCCCCGCTTGTGCAGAGAGGTCAGGAGACTCTGACACCCAGTGTGGGATGGATTAGAGTCCGAGGAAGGAGGGAGGAAGTCATAAGGTTAGGCAGGAGGCGGCCTGACCCTGGGAGGCACCTGGGCCAGAAGCCCAGTGGCTGGCTCGGAGAGGACAAAACCCAAGAGGATTCCCTGAGTAGGGAGTACAATGAGGAAGTGTGGGAGGAACAAAGCAGACCCGGGTGATTCTGGATCACAGGGTGCCTAATGGAGTAGAGCTTCTCCCTAGGGTGTCCTGGACTAATCTTGATGGGAGTAGACAGCCTCATCTTTCTCCCTCTGGGCGGCTGGGGTCCAACACGGGACCCCCTCAGCCACCAAGGCTGTGAGGGCAGAGGGCAGAGGAAGAGGAAGGGCTCACAGCGTGACTCCCACACACTGGGGGTGGGGAGTAATGCCTCCCTTTTGAATCTGAGAGGACAGGAATGATCTGATTCCGCACCCACATCCAGTTGTGGACCCTGCTCTGACACACGAGAACAGACTTCAATCCCCCATCCAGTGACTTTCTTCACCACCCTAATTGGGGTGAGGGATGGCGTCGTCTCGGGGGTGCCATTCTTGAGAAAGGGCCCCGCCCCAGCCACCCTTGCAGCCTCAAACAACCTACCCCCACCCTCCCAAGGCCAGTCTGTGGGGAGCCGGGGAGGGCTCAGCCTCACGGAGACAGCAGGCACATAGGCCTCTTGTTCCCCAGGCAGGCTGGGCTTCAGTGTCTGTGTCGGGGCAGGCTGCCAGGCCTCAGCCTCTTCCTGCCTGATAGTGTGGGAGTGCCGCCAGAGGTTGAGGTGGGGGACAGAGGGGGAACCCCATACTGGCCAGTCCCCCTGGGCCTGAGGGCAGCCCAGTGGGTGGTGGTGCCGACAACAGAGAAGGACGGGAGTCACAAGGAAACACTGGCCTGGGTCGGGGTCAGTGTTTGGGCTCCAGGCCTGGCCCTCCCTTGTGGCCCCAGTAGGGGGCACTGCAACCCCTCTGAGGGCAAGAGGGCTCCCAGGCCCAGCTCTGGCCCAGCTGGGTCAAGCTCAAGCTTTGCTCATACCACACACACACATACACAGCCCACTCGCTCTCTGCCTTCTCCTGGGCATGAAGCCATGGCTGGAAGACAGCAGGGAACCATGGAGGGAAAAAAAAAGAAAGGTGAAAAGAAAAGGTCTGTTTATTTAGTAATAGTCTCTGAAGACACCAGGTCTCTATCGGGTACAAAAAGATGGCAGTATAATGGCAGTTTGGGCAGGGTGTGTGAAGGGTTGGAACTAGGCATGGGGAACATCCTCCTGGACGATGGATCACGGTCAGTCCTGGGCGCCAGTCGCCATGGTGCTCGGGCAGAACTCTGCACACACACCCATGGAGACCTAACAGACGTACTCCACTGAGCGAGTAGACTTTGGGGTCCTGCTCAAGTGGGGGCCACACAGAGCCAAGTCGATGGCGGGGGGCAGGGGCTGAGGCGGAGACTGCACTCCCAACACCACTTCACTCTGGCCCCCAGGCCCACTGTGGTTCCCACTGTCAACCTACAGGGGCCCCCCTCCTGGGCCAGAGGTCCATTCGAAGAGAAGAGAAACCCTCACCCCCCACTTCTGCCCATCCCTAACAGGCGGAAGGTGGCTGGCAGTAGGGGGGCAGGGCGATCCTATTGTCCATCTGTGCTCACGCAATTGCCCGGAACAGGAAGGAGAAGACAGCCCCCAGGGCCAGGCCGAGGCACAGGAAGAAGGCCATGATGGTTCCCGCAGTCTCTGCGTCCGCTGGCTTCACTTTCCTAAGGGTGAGAAGGCATGGCCACCGCCAGCCGGCCCTCAGTGTGCAGTGGACACCCCCTACACCCCACCCTGCATCCCTGACCCAGCTCCTTCCGTTTGAGGCGGACGAGTCCCCCTCATCCTGAGAACCTCTTTCCACCTAAGCCTGGGCACCTTGCCCCTACCCCCCACCCAGTCCTCTCCCTGGGGGTTACGTTCCAGGATCAGCCTCCATTTGCCTCTGCTGGGCACTACCCCCGCCCCCCAGAGGTCCCCAGCAGTGGTCCACTTGCCTGGGTCCAAAGCACATGCAGAGACTGGCAAGGTAGCCGTTGGAGAAGGCGAAGGCGGCCACAAGGAGGATGAACCAGGCGTCGTGCTCAAAGATCACGGGCAGGTGGTTGCGTGGCTGCACATTGCACAGGAGCAGCAGGGGCACGAACACCAGCCGAGCCACCACCAGGCCCGGCAGCCAGCGGCTGTCCTTCCCAGGCTGTGTGCGGGATACCAGGCAGTGCTGGGTCTCAGCCCCAAGAGAATACGCAGGCCCAGGGGTGCTGCTGGCTGGGGCCCCAGGAGCAGAAGGAAACCTCAGGGGCATTGATTCAGCAAGACGTGTGTGCGCACCCGTGTGGCATGCCTAGCCGCATATCTTAAGAGCGTAAGACACAAATAGTCCCTTCCCCGCCTGCCTTCTCAGGTTCCCTTCCTGGGCCTCAAGGTGAGATCCCTGCCCCTTCATTCCCCCAGGGCTGTCCCCTCTACTTACCCATGTGACTACGGCTGTGAGGGTCCGGCCCAGCCAGTCGAAGACATTGAAAGTCAGGAAGCAGGACACCGGAATGAAGTACTTTCCTGGAAAAGTTGGGGGATTACAGGATAGCATGTCCCGGCCCTCACTCGACCCCCGTTTCCCCAGCCAAGGAAAGGGCAAGCAGACCCAGGGCGGTCTTGCTGGGGAGAAGAGGCCCTCCGGTCTCCAGCCCTACCCTGGGGGCCTCTGGCGCCCTCACCCCAATCACTGTCGCCGGCAATGCTGGACTTGACATCAGAAGTCACGGCGGGAAATACCCCGATGGTGACGGTGAAGACGAAGCAGACAGAGAACGCCAGGACTGAGATCTGGGAAGAGGCCGGAGACGTACCCATGTCTATAGTTTCAGGGTGGTCCTGCAGAAAAGAGGGCCACCCGAGACACAGACACACGCACGTCCAAGCCCTGGGGCAAAGAGGGAGGAGGGAAGTGGGCCACACATACTTTCCTGAGGATGGCTTTCATGGAGGGGCTGCTGCTGGATGCAGGCTGAGAGCCAGGGGCTAAGGTCCTGGGCTCCTCTTTGCTGGCTTGTGGCATCTCTCCTGGGAGAGGAAAGGTTGTAGAGGGAGCTTCAGTTCTCCGGGGAGAGGTGACAAGAGGCAACATTCCCCCAAAGGGCGGGGGTTAGCTAGAAGCACATCCCCTCAGCTAGCCCCCAGGCTCACCTATGCCCAGCCCACACCTCGCCCCAGAGCCTCAGGCCCAGCTGCTTTCTTGAGAACCTGAAATTGCTTCAACCACAGGTAGTCCAAATCTCGGTTTTCTCCTTTCCAGGCCCTACTGCCCCCTCCCTGTCCCCGTGTCCTATGCTGTCTCGAGCACTCATCCTTGTCATTGCTCACACCGGCCTCGGCTGGCCTCAGCCCGGCTTCCCCGGGCTACTCAGACCTTTGCTGATGAGGCCCAGCTTGGTATCCTGCTCCGCAGGCCCTTCGAGCTTCAGCTGGTGGTAGAAGCGGTAGAATTCCTGTCAGAAAGGAAAAGATCGGGGGACAGAGATCTGGAGGTGAGGTCTCCTGAGTCCTGCTTCCCCATTTCCACTCTGGGGCGCTCTGTCCAGTGCTCACCAGCCGGGGCAGGCCCAGGTAGCAGATGATGGTCAGGATGACCACTCCACAGGCGGTGATGAAGTAGCCAAAGGCACTCTCCGACAACTCTGAGCCACCTGGGGCAGGGTGGGGGGGCGGTGATGGCAGGGTCTTCAGTGTCGGTACTGATCCAGGTGCCACACCCTTGTCCACAAAAGCCAGGGCAGGAGGCGGGTGGGCAGCTGGACTTACTGGCGATGGCGCAGATCATGGCTATTGAGGCGAAGAAGCCCGCCAACCCCTGGCCGCTCATGATGGGGGTGGTGTAGTTGGCAGGTAGGAGGCCAGCCAGCCCAAACAAGCTGCCCTGAAGGATGGCACCGAACGCTGGGGGGACAGGGCGGGCATCAGCCAAGGAGGGGGGACGGGGCTGGGGTCTGTGGGAAACCAGCCCAGAAGCCCTCAAGTCAGCCCCCAACTCATGTGGCACATGTGTATCAGAGCCGAACTGCTCCCTGGGCCTTTCTACGGAAGCACCTCTGGGGGAACTCCGTTTCACGAGCGAGCAGCCAAGCATGTTGACTGACCACCAAGGGACACGCACAGGGTTGCTGTAGTCAGTGCACAGGACAGCAGCTGGTCAGTTAGGGGAACACAGCCTCCTGCTGTTGCTGCTTTCCCCACAGGGAGTCCAGACCCGGAGCGGCCCTTCTCTCTGCTCCCATTCCAAACCCTGGTCCAGGCCTCTGGGCCTCCCCAGTCCATGATGCCCGTTCCCGCTTGGGAGAAGGATGGGGCTCCTTTGGGGCTGACCCTGGTTGATAGAACAGTGGCCTGGTGTAGGGGAGGCTGCGGCCTGACTTACAGTTGATGAGCATGATCTTGATCATGGTGAGGATGAAGAAGGGCAGCGGATCCATGGGCGTCTTCACGAGGACCGCTGTCACCATGAACACCAGCAGGATGGCCACCAGGCTGCCCAGAATCCGCACGGCCTGGGGGACCCTGTAAGGAGGGCAGGACAGGCGATCAACCAGGGGGCTGCAGTCTGAGGGACGTGGGAGGCAGGGAGGTCTGCAAAGACCAGGCTGGACACCCTACTTTGGGGACAGCAACCAGGGTCTCAGAACAGCTGAGTGTCCTCCAGACGCCTGGTTTTGGGTTAGGGACAAGCAACATATTCATTGAGGAAGAGCGGCCTTTCCCAGTAAGTGGTGCTGGGAAAACTGGATCTCCACCTGCAATCGAATGAAACCGGACCACAGCTCACACCACGTACAAAAACCCACGGTGGATCCAAGACCTCACCAGAAACCCCACCAAGCGCAGTAACGATCGTCCATGAAAAACCAGGGACAAGCTCAAGGGCCCTCGTCCAAAGCAGAAACACACCACCAAACACAATGAAGAACAAGCACAGTCCGGAGACACAAGACCTTCTGAAAAGAGGACCACCTGTACGTGCATCCAAAGAACGAATTCAGCAAAGGAGTGAAAAGAGAGCCCACAGACTGGGAAATATTCAGCAATGATCCATCTGAGAAAGGGCCCGTTTAACAAATTGAGAGCAAAAAGCAACACCTTGATTAAGAAAAGCACACGCCATCCAATTAAAGTTGGCACAAGGCATGAATAGATAATTTATTAAAGATGACCTCCAGCCAGCTGAAACTCACAGAAGAAATGCAAATTAAAATGATGAGCTTCCACCTCATCCCGACAGGCACTCTGGGGACAGTGTTAAAAAATAATCAAAACCAGAAAATCAAAAATGCTGGAGAGGACGCGGATACTGGTGTGCCCATACACTGCTGGCAGGACTGTAGCATCGTACGGCCACGATGGAAAATAGCCGGGCGCTTCCTTACATGCCCGTGAGACGCTGCCATCTCTCCACTGTGTCGAGCCACAGGAGGAACCACGAGCAGAGGCATGCACACCCACGGGCATCGGTGAAATTTCGGTAACAGCAAAAAGATGGAAGCACCCAAAACTCCCCTGTCGGGGACGGACTGGATAGGTGAATGCTGGTAGATACACCCAGTGGAGTATTATGCACCTCCAAAAACCCAAGAGGGAATCGTGAAGCACCTCGCAACGTGAGCCAAATTAGAAGACATCACACTCAGCGAAGTTGGTCAATCTCATCAAGATACGTATTTCATGAGATTATTATTATAGAATTTAAGAAATACCATAGCAATAAGGAAAATGGCTTTCCACACCGAACCAAAGACTTTACAGGCTATGACGAGGGGCAGGGAGAGGAGAGAGAGGTGGGGGAAGGAGGGAGAGTGAGGGGAAACAAGAAAAGAGCCGCATCCACAGGGTGGGAGGACACGATCCGGAAACTCACTGTTCAGATGGGCTGGGCTGTGAACGATGTAAAGTATGTTTTCCTTAATTTGAAATTAAAAAGTCAATACAAAACCAGCACGAGGGTAGGTGGCAGCCCTCGACAACCTCCCAGTTTCCTTACCCAGCAGATCCAAATACTGGTCTGAGTGGTACAATAGTGGAAAAAGTACAATCAAAACTGACTTCCATTCTTTTGTGACTCAAGAGCAGGCGACAAACAAACATTTGCCAGTGGGCAGCTAAAGTATGACCCTGGGCCCCGCCCATGCACAGCAAGTAGGAGGGAAGAAAATACAAATGCCTGAGAACAAGGAGTCCACCGGACCGATGGACTAGACCGATGGACTGCACACATCCCAGCCTTCCTGCGCCTGAGACCCCCGGAAGGGATCGCAGTGAGTGGTCCTGGAGGGAGCAACAAACCTCAAAATCATTAAAAAAAAAAAAAAAAAGACAGGGCTTACTGGTCTGAAAGACCCTGGTGTGCAACCTGTGTGATCGCATGGTCCCGAAGGGATCAGTTATCAGGCATCAAAGAACAAAAAATCATATCATTGGCTACACACCTCCATGATACGATCGCCGAAGACAAACGGGTGCATAAGCAAATGTGGCGAAGAAAGCTGATGGTGCCCGGCTATCAAAAGAGATAGTGTCTGGGGTCTTAAAGGCTTGAAGGTGAACAAGCGGCCATCTAGCTCAGAAGCAATAAAGCCCACATGGAAGAAGCACACCAGCCGGTGTGATCATGAGGTGCCAAAGGGACCAGGGATAAGGCATCCTGCAAAAAAAAAAGAATATATATATATATATATATGTGTGTGTGTGTATATATATATATATCATAGTGAATGAAGGGGGAAATGCAGAGTGGAGACCCGAGGCCCAAGTGTTGACCACTGGAGATCCCCTCATAGAGGGGTTTAGGAGAGGAGATAGGTTAATTAGGGTGCGAGGTAGTACCGATGAAGAACACAGCTTTCCCCCAGATCCTGGATGCTTCCTCCCCCCAACTACCATGATCCGAATTCTACCTTGCAGGACTGGATAGGGCAAAGGTTGTATACTGGTGCATGTGGGAGCTGGAGGCACAGGGAATCCAGGGTGGATGATACCTTCAGGACCAGGGGTGTGAGAGGTGATGCTGGGAGAGTGGAGGGTGAGTGGGTTGGAAAGGGGGAACCGATTACAAGGATCCACATGTGACCTCCTCCCTGGGAGATGGACGGCAGAGAAGGGGGGGAAGGGAGACTCCGGATAGGGCAAGATACGACAAAATAACAATCTATAAATTATCAAGGGCTCATGAGGGAGTGGGGAGGGAGGGGGAAGGGAGGGAAAAAAAAAAAGAGGACCTGACGCAAAGGGCTTAAGTGGAAAGCAAATGCTTTGAGAGTGATTGGGGCAAAGAATGTATGGATGTGTTTTATATGATTGATGAATATATATGTGTGGATTGTGATAAGAGTTGTATGAGCCCCTAATAAAATGTAAAAAAAGAAAAGAAAAAAAATGATTAGGGCAAAGAATGTACAGATGTGCTTTATACAACTGATATATGTATATGCATGGATTGTGATAAGAGTTGTATGAGCCCCTAATAAAATGTTTTTTTAAAAAAGACCCTGGTGTGAGACCTCTGAACCTGAGACCAGAGAACTGAGTGCACCTCGGAGGTCCACCTGTCAGCCCGATGATAGATGATCCTTAGAACAATCAACCCCACCACATCAACAGGTAGCATCTGCCCAGAAGTAAAGTTCAAAAGCGGGGGAGGGAGGGGCAAGAGGGGGACAAAAGGAAGGGTAAATGGAACCAATAACCACTGAAAAGCAATTTGCTCTGTAAACTTTCACACACACACACTCTCGCGGGGTGTTGGGTGGTCTCACTTCTGGTGCAGGAAGGAGTTGAGGCAAGTGAAGATCAGCAGGGGCAGCATGGCACACAAGGTCATGACGTTGTTGAAGATGTCGCTGAGAAAAGTCCGCTCAGAAGAGGGTGCAGGGGGCATGGCGGAGGCCTGGATGCCCTTGGCCACTGGGGCAGTGCCCAAGGATGCATTCTGGGGCCTTTCCAGACGGTCTTTGAAATACTGTGGGAGTCGAGGAGGAATGTTGAAATCTGTCCCTGGGCCTATGGGTCAGAGGTAAGCCCTGCGTGCCCGCCAGCCACGCCCCTCGGGCCCGGGCCCAGCCTCACCAGTGTGGCCGTCATGAAGAAGTTCCAGGGTAGTAGCGTCCCCAGACCCAGCATGAAGAAGATGATCCAGACAGCTTTGTACCTGGGTGGGGGGATGGGAGGGGGAACCCAAGTGATGCCCTCACCCACTACCCTCCCTGACCTGCCGTTGCTCCAGGTGCCCCTCTGATTGGGACTGGAGACTGGGTTAGAGACTTCTGTGTCGATGGGCCCACGGACACGTGTCCTCCGACAGGTGTGCTTACTGGGATCCAGGGCTGGTGTGGGGAAGGGAACCGTGGAGGCAGGTCCGGGACAAGGGACAAAATGACATGGCCGACACGACCTTGGTTCTCAGCCCAGGAAAACGGGGGATGCTGCAGGCTGGGAACCAGCGTGACCCCACATCCGGGGTCGGTTTTGGACGGGTGAGTAGAGAGCAAACAGCAAGTGACTGTGTCTCGCCTGCCCTCACCAGGGAGGCTGGAACTGATTATGGTGTTTGGGCAGGGATCCTGTGGCTCTCCAAAAGAGGGTTTCTGAGGTCAAGGAACTCCCAGCCTGCTCTGGGACAAGTGAGGCAGGCAGGCCGTGCCTCAGAGTGGCTGGGAAAGGAGGACGCTGGCCTGGACAGAACCAGGCCCCGAGGTGTAAACAAGCGCCGGCCGCCTCAGCTTTGGGCAGGGCACTGCCCCAAACCCTACTCCTCAGGGCCGTCTGGGGCAGGTCAACCTGGTCTGGAGGGTTAGCCGCTCCCCCACCTTCATCCCCACATACGACTGCCGCCGCCTCCCCACTGTCCCCCACTTCCCCCCCAGCTTTCTCCCTGGATGTCTGGGCTCAGCATAAGGTGCTCACAAACTGGCCTGGATCAGCGGGCCATGGCAAGCAAGCCCCCAGATTCTCTCAGCATCCTCCCCTTGAGAAAGGCACAGTGGGCTTGACTCACAGGCCCAGAAACCAGGGAGGACCTCCCAGCAAGGGTCAAACAGTGCAGAGCAGAGGGCCAGGAAGGCCAGGCTGTCGGTAAGTGAGCGCAACAGGGAGGGTGGAGATGGAAAGAAAAATGAGCTCGAGGCGACGAGGGATATTGAGGTCAGGCTGGGTGGGCGAGCGGGCAGGCAGCCCGAAGATGGACAGGAGGGCCTAATAAGGGCCGTGTATTTACTCCCTCTCTATACACCCTCTCCCTCCACAAACATCCCTGGGGCAGCAATCCTTGGCTCTCTTTTAAGATCCAAAAAGAGCCCCACAGAAATGCAGCTCCCGCCCAAGGTGCCAGGCCAGTAGCGGCCTGACTCTGGGCCCTGAGGCATGGGAGGCCGACAGGGCAGGCTTGGGGGGCTGTGATGGGGAGGCCTGCGCTGGGCACCTGTGAGCAACCAACAGTTACGGCTCTCAGCTTTCTTGAGCCCTTAACCCTTTGGAGACCTGGAATCAAGCGTCAGCCTCTCCCTGAAACACGCTTGCCCAATGGCAATAGCGCGGCAAACTTGAAAGGCACTCTGGCAGCACCCTGCGTGGGAGAAGGGAGCCTTAGAGGAAGGGTGGGTGAAGGACACGGTGGGGAAGAAGTCAGCTGAGGTGAGGTGCTGGGCAGCTGAGGGAGGGCAGCTCCGCCAGATGTGCTTGGGAAACGCAAGGAGCTGCCAAGTCCCTCTCGGTGGTGGCGGTGGCGGCGAGAGGAGCCGAAAGTGGCCGGCTAGTTAGAGAGCAATAGTGGAAATATTGACAGGCCAGGGAGGGACTGCCACCCACCCACCGAAGGCACGTACGTACACCCATGTACACACACATACACACACACACAAGCGCAGCACCCACCCCTGACCCAAACATGACTACTTAGTCAGAAGGCTAGTCAGCAGAGGCAGGCAGACTCTAAAGCACACCACACCCAGTGGGCTGGGAGCCCTGTTAGTTAGTTAATACCCTCACCCCAATACCTGTCTTGAGGCTGATTGGTTGTCATGGTTATGGAGAGTCCAGGGTCTTGGGGCAGAGTGCTCCCTCCCTTGGAGGCTTGCTGGGGGCAGAAGCAGAGAGAGGTTGGCTGGGCCCTGCCCCAAGCTGCTCCACCTGGGTGTGTGGCAGGCTCTGCTCCCTGGCCCCCTATGGGCCCCTGGCCTGCGGGCCAGTGCAGCTCAGGCTCTACCTGGCTCCCTGCCGGGCTCTGCTACTGCTATTTTTATGCACCAGCTCAGCAGTGTGTGCCTGGGACCTGGGAGTGTGGGAGGAGAGGGGTCAGGGGCACTGACAACAATGGAAGGAGGGGCAGGAGGAGGTGAGTAGAGTGTGGCTGATAGAACAAAGAGGGCAAGGAGGAAGTGTGGGAGTGTGTGTGTGGGTGGGTGGGGGGACACAAGACTGAGGCCTGCTGGAGAGCCCTCCCCAGTCCCTCCCAGGGGACCCCTGGGTCCATGGCTGGAGGGGGCTTTGAAGAGCTGGTCCCTCTTGGAGATACCCTCCTCCAGCACCCCTGCTGGGGGGGCGGGTACCCCAACCTTCCTGTCCAGGCACTGCTCAAGGGCTTCCTACTTCCAAAGCAGTTTTCCAGGAAAATATTTCACAATAGGTGTGTGGACCCAGTCCTCCCACAGCTTTGCCTGGCCTAGTGGCTCCCAGAGACCCCTGCCCCAGGGTCACCCCCCCACCTCAGTTCCTCTGACTCATTCCCAGGCCTTTGACTTCTTCCCCTTTTAAGAGAGAAGCCCTAAAGGGAAGCCTGGAGGGCTGGGGCCAGAGTCCTGGTTGACCGCACCATCCCAAAGTTCCAACCCCCCATTCCTCCACCCTCTAACCCCTGTCCCCCTGTCCCTCAGGGAGAGTCATCCTGGCACAGCAGATAAAACAGCTCCCCTGCTGGATAGCAGGCAGCCCGGAGGCCAGTCCTGGGGCACCCCCCATGTCTGGCACGTGCTGGCCTAACTCTGGGTCAAGTCATGCCATTTGGGGTGGTGTTCCGGGACCTCCCCCGGCCTGACCAAGCACTCACCAGATGCCCGTGCTTGTCTGCAGAAGAACCGGGGCAGGCACCAGGTCCGAGCTCAGGCGTGGGCTGCAGGTCTTCTGCGTAGGTTCCTGGGTGGGGGTCCAGAATTACCAAGGGAGCGAAGGCATGTTGGGCGACAACTCCTGGGGCCTGCCATTCTGAGAAGTCTCTAGCAGCCCAGGAGATAACAGCCACTTCTGTGGCTTAGAAGATAAGTGACCAAGGCAATCAGCAGGGGAGCTGCAAGGGGGTGGGATAAGGAGGTGGACCCAGGGGCAGCTGAGTTTTGGGCCCCAGCCTGAGACAGACTTTCTCCTGTCATTGAAACCCCTGCGACCTGAAGAGGCAATCCCAACCCTCCTGAGAACCCCTCCCCACACACACATCCCCAACAAACTGCAGACTCTCAGGGTCTTCCTCAGCCCCCAACCCAGAGCTAGATGGGGGCAGACCCACCCATCTCCGAAGGCAGGCAGTGCTGCTGTCATGCCTCCTCCCAACAACTATTGGGCAGTATAGAACAGTAGCTACCTTCTCTAAAGAACTAGGGATGAGGGGCTCTGCTGGGTGTGTAGAGGGGCAGGGGAGTGGGGTGGGCAGAAAATGCTTAGGAGTCAGGTTTTCGATTAGGGAGCAGGGAGGGGAACCCCCAGTTTCTCACCTCAGCAGGTTGGGTTGGTCCCTCCCCTCCCACACCCCACGTGGGGTCCTTGAATGAAGAGCAAGCAGGGTTTCAAACCCTACGGGAGACCATCTTCCCTTCCAGTCAGAAGTATTTTCTCTGGACCTCTCATGCACACTAGCTACAAACCCCCACCCCAAGCTCTGCTCTCAGCTTGCTCCATGCTGAGAAGTGGGCTGATTCAACCCCGGACATGCAGCAGACCTGCCCAAATGTTTTGTTCTTGTCTCCCCTTTGCCCAGCCACCATCAGCAATTCGATACCCCGCTCAGAGATTCAGGTGTCCGGCCCTCCAGTCATGCCTTGGCCTGCCCAACATATGGCTGTAAAAGTAGCCACTCAACTGAGTACCAGGCCCCACAGCTCCCTGCACCCTAGGGCTTGTAGAAATGCCCTTGCGCTAACATCGGACTTCACTGACCAGGATGCCATAGGGGTCCGGCTCCTCCTCTTTTCCCTCAACCCCGGTGGCTGAGGTTCAGAAAGATGGAGTTACTTGCCTAAGGTCACGCAGCTAGTGAGTGCAGTTTACGCTAATCTGCTTCTGGGGTGGGAAGGGGAGGTAAAAAGATGGCTTCTGGGCTATTCCGAGATAGAGTGGGAGGTACAGGTGCTGTGGCTCGCCTGCCAGAGGAAGAAAAGTAGGTGAAGATCAAAGTCATCACCAACCTGGGACCTAAATGTGAATCAGGGCACATCCCGCTCCGCCCACTGCCTATTTTACACACACACACACACACACACACACACACACACTGGTGGCGGCGGGTCAGCACAGGATAGAGAAGCAACAAGAGGCTGTGGAGGTTACTAAGAGTGGACAAAGGGGCAGTCATGAGGTTGGGGGACGGCCCAAGGCGGTTAGAGGGGCTGCCTTGTCCACTAACAGCTCTCCCCGCCAGGATGTGTATCCTTGTCCTCTGAGTGAACGAGGGTCCTCTCTGTGGGACTAAATGAGGATGCACCCAGGGAGAGGTGGCTCGGGGGACACCAATTCCGCCAGTAAGAGGCAGAATTAAAGAGACAGCTCCCCACCTCCCATTCCGCGTCCTCCGTCCCCCCTCCTACCAACGCAGCCGCCGCTCAGTCCCTCCCCAAATCGATCGCGATTAACCATTCACTCGCTTGCCCCTGGCGGAGGTCAGCGCGGCCACAGCCGGGCTTGGACCCGGGGGCCGCTCGGGTCCCCACTCTGGCAGGGTGCCCTCCCCGAGCGAGCCCCAGCCGGTCCCCGCCACGTGCTGCGCAGCTCTGCGCGCTCGGCGCAGGGCCCCCACCCAGGGTGTCCCAGCCGCGCAGCGGCCAGGCCCAGCCTCCCAGCCTCGTGGTCGGGGGAAGCGGCGCCTTCCGCCTCGGCAGTCCCCGGCCCGGGCCCGGCCAGCACCTGCTCGAGAAGGGCTCCTTCCGCGCCGATGTCCGCGCGCTCTCTGGTCTCTTCCCGCGCCCGCCGAGCAAGCACCGCCCCCCGCTGGGCCCGCCCCCGCCCGCCCGGCCACGCCCGCTGCGGTTCCGGACGCCTGGGGGCCCATCCCGCGCCCCGCCCCCCGCGAGACCCAGCGTCTGCACCCCAACCCTCCCCTATCAAGGTGGGCACTACCTTCTCCAGCTGCGAGCCCCCCGCTGGGATTAAGCAAACTCTCAAAGAACCAGGCTCCAATGACCGTCTGCTCGGACGCCAGCCCAGATGTTCCGTTATCCTCCCAAACCCTGCCCAGCCTCTCCCTCCGCAGCGCGCTGGCTGCCCTGTCTGCCCCCTTTTCTCCACGCAGCGTTCTCGCTCCCAGCCTTGCTCTGTCCCCTTCTGCCCGATGGGATCCCTCCAATTTGAAACGACCGATTGTTCTGCGACCTGCATGGTGGGCGGTCCCCCCACACCACACACACACACACACACACACACACACACACACACACACACACACACACACACACACACACACACTACAACTTTGACTTGGAGGAGGATGGCAGGTGTTCCGTGCCTGTGGTGGGGGAAGGCGTAGAGACACTTTGGAAACTGAGGCACAGCTGGGGATTGGAGGAGCAGAAAGGATGTGGGTACAGCCTGGCATCCTGAAGTGAACCCTATTGTCTTTGAGAAGGTGGAAACCTGGCTGCACCCTACACACCCCTGAGCTGAGGAGGAGGGGATGGCCACATTCAGGAGGTGGGTGGGCTTTGTGTTCATCAAGGATTTCCAAGGGAGGGAAAAGGATCTCTTCCACCCCCACCCCACACACCCAGCCACCTTTTTTGTTTGCTTGTAAGGAAATGGGGAGGGAGCACCTACCAACCCCACAGTAGCTCTAGTACAATCCACAGACTGCAGAGAGAAATCCACAGACCAGAAAATCCAACCAGGTTCCCCGGCCTCAAAACTATCCCCTGGGGGCATTGGGAGCTGTTGAGAAGGGCTGTTAATCTAAAGATCAGCAGTTTGACCCCACCAGCCGCTGCTTAGGAGCAAGAGGAGGCTTTCTGCAGTCGTAAAAGATTTACTGTCTCAGAAACCCAGAGGGCCCGCCGTCATATAGATGGAAATAAATTGAGACTTTCTGCAGTCATAAAAGATTTACTGTCTCAGAAACCCAGAGGGGCAGTTCTACCCAGTCCCATAAGTCGGAAATTGACTCAATGGCAGTGAGTAACATGGGGAGAGATAAACAGTCACACCCTGTCCGTGAAGTAGCTTTTCTACTTGGGGTCAAGGAGCTCTCTCCAAGATAATCCAAGAGGCACGGTTTACCCAGCCTTCTTGCTCCATGGATTTTCTTAAACCCCCGCAGAGCCCTCACACACCAGGTTCCCACCCCAGTCTTAACCAAACAGAGGCCAGGAAGACGGCTCCGGTGGTATTTTCCTAGGCACTGCCCCACGGCTTGTGGGAAACTCCATGTCCTAGCCACAGCCCCCACCGTCTTGTTTGTCTGTCTCTCTGTCTTCCTCTCCAGTCTTCCTTGACCCCCTGCCTCCTCTCGCCACTCTCCTTTCCCATCTGTGGGCCTGTGGGGGTGGCAAGCTTAGTGGTCAGACAAATCTGCTAGGCATGGCCAGACCTGTGGACGCAGGCTGCAGTTGTGACAAAGGGGGGCTGGGAGCGGAAGGTAGCTGGGCGGAAGTGGTGAGGGTCCCAGGCCAGACTGGGGAAGGCTAGTTCCTCTCCCCACCCCCGCTGGGGCCTGGCAGGCTCCCTGGATGGCAGCAGCTAGGGCTGTTATTACTGGAGAGAAGCCCATCTGGCACGTACCCTGCCTGGGCCCCTAGCCAGCACCCACACCCCTTCAGAGCCGTCCCCTCCTGCCCCCTGCTTGCCCCCCTTCGACTGGCAGAGGTGGTTGCTAGGTGTCAAGGCCCTCTGCTGGACAGCCCCAGAGTTTTACTAGCCAGGCTTTCAGTCCTCCTCATCTTCTGTCCAGTCTGTGGCTCTTGACGTTCCTGGGCTGGGGCGGGAAGGGCTGGCCCAGCTGTATTCCCCCACCCATGCACTCTATTTGGGGTTGTGGTTTGTCCCAGTTGTTCCTCCCCCCTTTCCACGCCCCAAACCCGTTCACCACCTCACATTTAGTTCCATCCGCCCCAGGCCTGTGTCTTCTCAGCTGTCAAAACCGGCCATCTGTGTTTGCTCAGTCACATGTCTCACGTGTGTCTATAGTCCCCGTATGTGGGTCATTACCCCTCCATGGCTTAATGGCAGGACTGAGACCAGACACCTGTCTGAAGTGCCACATCTAAGGAGGTGACCAAAACAATCTCACTAATCAAGATAAATATTTTAAAATGATATTTAAAAATTATAAAAAGAATGTTGAAAAGAAAAAATTATACAAATAAAATAAATAAAGATGGGGAAAAGTCAATGCTAAAAAAAGATATTTTAATCAAATATATTTTAAAAGTCAAAATTAGTGGGGGTGGGGGGGAATCCATGATATCAGCTCGTGTAAAGATTTACAGCCTGTCACTGTCAGCACACAACAAGTCCCGGCCCGGAATCCCCCTGTGGCAAAAATGTGGCAGTTTGAACAAGCCGTTGCGGAAGACAGGCGTGGTGCTGTGCCACCTTCGAAACCATGCGACCATGCACTGCTGCTCTGCACAGGAGGGAGGCCGTGAGTCACAAGACTGACAACTGACAACATCAACAGTCCCGGCCTTGGCTTCCTTGGCTGCAGGCTACGTTCAGGAAGACAGGCGCAAAGTCAGGGTTCATGCCTGCTTTCCTCTTTCCTTCCTGCGTCTGACAGTGGTCACGTTGCTCCCATCGCGGACCCTCAGCGTTGGCCAGCGCTCTAACCTTGTGGGCATCTGTCTAGCTGGGTGGAGGAAAGGCCGTCCGGAAAGAAAAGAAAGGAAACTTATGTCATAGCCCCAGGACCAGGTCAGATAGCAGAGTCGCTCCCGTACAGGGCAGGGGAGACCTACCCCATATTAAAGAGAAACAGAGAACTGACCCATCCTGATAGTAGCCGAATGGCACCTATTTCCCCCGCAGAGTCGGGGTTCGTGGGTTAGAACGGACGGCTTTCCAATGACCTACCACAGTCCCCATTTAACTACCAAAGTTTCCAACGGATCTCCTCCAGACTCAACTGCTACTCTGGGCCTCGGTCGGTGCTCCAATCCCAACGTCTGCCTGCTGCGGGGTCGCGCCAGCTGCGGCGGCGGCGGGAGAAGCGCGCAGGTCCCGCACCCCCCACCCCGGCTCCCGCGCACCTGCGAGACTTCGGGGAGGGCCTCCGGAATTTGGGGGACCCAGCCCTCGGGGCTAGGGCTGCGTTCTGAGGTCGCGCAGGCCGGCGGGCAGTCTGCAGCCCCGCCGCCCCGCCGCGCCAGCGGGGCCTCCGCCCGGGAGCGCGAGCGGGCAGCAGTGGGAGGGCCGGCGGGAGGGCGGGGGCGCGCAGGGAACAGTTGGGGACGCGGAGGTTCCGACGTCCTTTCCTCCGCCCAGCGCCTCCGCCTTCCGGAGGGTGGAGAGCACGTGCGCTGGCGCTCCAGTCCCGGGAGGAAGCGGAGGATGCTGAGTGGGGAGGGAGGGAGGCAGGGGCTTGGCCTCCTTTCTCTCTCCAACGGGTATGTGTGTAAGCAGAGGATGTCTGTGTGTGTGTGTGTGTGTGCACGCGCGCGTGCATGTGTGTAAGCAGAGGATGTCTCCCCAACCCCATACCTCTGATGGTGAGTGTGTGTGTGTGTGTAAGCAGAGGATGTATACCTCTGATGGTGTGTTTGTGTAAGCAGAGGATGTCTCCCCAACCCCATACCTCTGATGGTGAGTGTGTGTGTGTGTGTGTAAGCAGAGGATGTATACCTCTGATGGTGTGTGTGTGTGTGTGTGTGTGCATGTGTGTAAGCAGAGAATGTCTCCCCAACCCCATACCTCTGATGGTGTGTGTGTGTGTGTGTGTGTGTGTGTGTGTGTGTGTGTGTGTAAGCAGAGGATGCTGAGTGGAGAGGGAGGGAGGCAGGGACCTGGCCTCCTTTCTCTCTCTCCAACGTGTGTGTTTAAGCAGAGGATGTGTGTGTGTGTGTGTGTGTGTGTGTGTGTGTGTAAGCAGAAGGTGTCTCCCCATACCTCTGATGGTGTGTGTGTGTGTACCCGGCATCCCGAAAGGGACCTGTTTTCCTCACTGCTCCTCTGAACCTAAAGCCCAAACCCACCCTGGGAAGCAGGGAGGATGGTGACCGTGACCTAGAACATAACAATAAGCAATTTTCCAGAGCCCCGCATGCAAATTCTACATAGGTCTGACAGCTCTTCTTTGGCCCCCCTCAGGGCTCTCCTTGGGCAAGGAGAAATGAGGAGGGACTTTTCCTCCGCTGAAGCCCCCTCCCCTGGGGTGGGCATTTCCGCAGTTAGCCCCTGGACTCCCTTGACAGATACCCTGTCCATCACCTCTTTCCATCTTCCCTCCGAGAAGAGTCCCCAGGCTCCCTGGATACTTTCCTCCTCCTCAGAACTGGCCACCAACCTTACTCCAAGAGAGGGGCCCCTGGCTGGATCAGGGCATGACCCACCAACTTAAGTTCAAACCGCAGCTCTCAAGTCTTTCCCTGTGGAGAGGCTGGTGGCTTGGAAGTGAGCAGTTAGACCCAGTGTGTAAGACAGCCGTGACCCTTTCACACAGGTCCTCATGGGTTGGTGACCCCCCTCACATTATTTTCGTTGCTACTTCATCACTGTCATTTTGCTACTGTTATGAATCGGGTGACCCCTGTGAAAGGGTCTTTCGACCCCCTAAGGGGTGGAGACCCACAGGTTGAGAACCGCTGGGGTAATACCTAATATACCGAGGCCAGGTGTCAGAGACTGGACTTTGGGGGGGGGGCAGTCTACCTCATAGTAGCACTTGGTGGGTTTTCAGTTAACAGCCTGATATTTAACACCACCGGGACTCTTAACAGAAGTTCCCCAAAGCCAAACTCACTGCCATGTGACTCATGGGCAGCAGAGCTGGCCCTGTGGGACCCCAGAGCAGACAGCTTTAGCTTTTTCCCTCTAGCCCCCTGGTGGTTTTGAACGGCAGACCTTGCAGTTAGCAGCTCCACACACAAGCAAACCCATGATGCAACTGAAGTTGAAAACCAAGTAAAACTTCCGGGCATGGAGGCGACAGTGGAGTAGGGGAGCGGTGGTCCTCTGCCTGCGCTGCCACCAGGTGAGACTGTTATATGGCTGTATTACAACTGCAGGGGTTTGGGGACCAGACTATGAAGGCCAGATTCAGATCAACAACTATTTATTGAACGCTTGCTGCATGCTGGGCTTTGGGCGGGTCTCCCTCCCTAAGGGACCCAAGGTCTTAATATTTACCTCCAAGCTTGATACCCCGAGCTTGGCAGGCAGACAGTCTTGCCGCTCAGTAAAATTGACAGGCATCCCCCCTGGATTCAGTGCTGCCCTTTACTGGACCTCACCGTCCTCATTTGCCTGGGACGGTGGCTCCCCTCCCGCTGAGGTGGTTAGAAGTGGTCTTCGGAGAATCTGTGGGGCTGGAGGCAACGGTCAGTTTTCTGCTGGGTGCAGAGCGGGTGGGTGTCCTTCCAGAAGATCTTTCTGCTGGGGGTGGGTGGTAGGGAGAGGGTCCTAAGTCCTGGTCAGGCTCTTCTCTTGCTCACTCCCCCATTGTGTCTCCTGACCGGCAGGTGCCAGGGCTGTTCAATTCCAAAAGAAAGCCTTTCAGCGGACCCAGCCACAGCCAGGACTCAGAGTCTCACTTTGGTGGGGCTAGCCTCTCCCTTTTCTCTGAGCGGGCCACTCCGGAGGCCTCTCCAGCGTCGGGCGGGTGTCTCTGGCTGAGGACAAAGAGCAGACAGCCCAGCAGAGCTTCTCGGATGTCCTGGGAGCCCAGCCGTCGGGCGAGGCGGCGCAGCAGGGGCAAGAGGTGCTGGCGGGCCAGGCGGGCAGCGGGCAGCAGCAGGCGGGACAGCAGCACCGAGAGCAGCGGGACGGGCATGGCTGGGATGGCGATGGCAGAGGCAACCCGGGCTCTAGACTGGCACCCGTCCTGCTCCTCCCTCACCTGGCAAAGACAGGAGCAGGGCAAGATCCACTTCCACCCGCACCCCAGTCCACCCCTTATACGCCCTTTTGCTTTCTGAAATTCCGTTCTCTTGCCAGGGTAGCTCCCAGGAAGGTCCCACCACTGTCCCAGGGGGAGACTGAACCAAGGGAACAGTCAAGCTGAAGCCAGAACCTACAGCGTGCTGTCCCCAGTCTCCCTGGACTCCCCCCCCTTCCTGTACTCCCTCAGTGCCCCTTCAATCCCAAAGGCACCCTCCCCCCAACTCTGCCAATTCTAAGTTCTCTGTGGAAGGCCCTAGACTCACCTGACCGGTCAGCCTGCCTCCCTTCCCCTTCCCGCTGCTGCTCAGGGGCAGCTCTCACCGGTTACAACTGCCCCTCAGACTCAGTCTCTGGCTGGATTTGCCTACCAAGGGGACAGCTTCACTGCATGCCCCGCAAGCTGCCCCGCCCATGGCAGTTGGCTGGGGTGGGGGCACGGGTGGCTATAAGGCAGCTGTGTGCTGGCACCTGGTCTATTGTGGGGAGAAGTCAGCTGGGCTGGCTCCTTCTTCTATGGTGGGAGGAGGGGACAAGAGGGAGCAGATGCCAGAACTTCTTTCTGTCCCTGGTGTGGATCACAGGATAGGAACCTACAGCCTGTTCTGATTGTAAGGCTTTGGGTCCAGTGCCCTCCAGTATTGGCTCCAGACCGCTCTGGGATGAGTAAATGGAATGGGTCAATCAATGTACGACATACATTTGCACATCCAAAGCTACAAGCCTGTGGCCCAGACACATATCTCAAGACCAGAGTGGAGACTGGGCCCCAGACAGCTCTGTGGGCCCACTCCTGGAGGTAAGCGTGGAAGCACAGCCCTCTCAGAGCTGGGCACAGGTGGGCAGAGCTGGGCAGCTCTGCCATTTGTGGCTAGGAAGAAAAATGCCCACTTTAGGCCTATTGTTTTCCCCTGTCTCCCCCCCACTTTCTTCCCCAGATTAAATGAGCTATAGAGACTGCATTTTTTTAAGGTTTCATTTTTCCACTTCATTAAATGGGTATAATCACTGTCTTGCTAGGCTCAGATGGGAGGATCCCTGGTGGTGTGGTGGGTTATGTGTTGGGCTGTGTACCACAGGTTAGCAGTTAGAAATCACTCCTTGAGAGAAAAGCGAGACTTCCGACTCTCAGACAGACTTACAGTCTCAGAAAATCATGGGGCAGTTCTGCTCTGGGTCACTATGAGTTAGAATACACGTGATGGCAGTGACTTTGTTTTTTGGGAGGCACTTGAGGCTCAGACGAGATCATGATCTTTGGGAAACCATAAAGCCTAAGACAGGGGTCCTTAAACTTTTTAAACAGGGGGCCAGTTCACTGTCCTTCAGACCGTTGGAGGGCCGGACTATAGTTTTAAAAAAAACTATGAACAAATTCCTATGCACACTGGACAAGTCGACAGGCAGGACTGGCAGCGGTGGCCCTGTGCCACCCCTCTGAGTTCATTCCGTTCTCAGAACTGCCTTACAGGGGAACAGTCATTGTGATCTTTGTGCAATTGAGGAAGCAGCAATAAAGGAGGTTAAGCAACTCACTCAGGGTCACCCTGTAGGTAAATGGCTGCAGATCTGCCTCTCCTCAGGGCTTCCCTGGCTCTGGAAAGGTCACTGCATCTCTCTCGGTGGTGTCGACAGATGCCATCAAGTTGGCTCCATTGCCCAGTGATCACACACAGGCAGAATGGCACACTGCCTGGTCCTCCGCCATGCCCCCAGCTGGTCCTCTGCTGGAACGTGGTGTTACACTCCACCAGTCTATCTTGCTGAGCATCTGCCTGCTTGTTGTTGGTTGGTTTGTTTTTTTTGCTGATCTTCTATTTCTCCCAGCATGATGTCTTTCATTCTATAGGACTGGCCCCACCTGATAACATGTCCAAAGTACAAGAGACAAAGTCTCACCACGTTTTCTTCCAAGGAACACCCCAGCTGTATTTCTTCCAGACAGACTGGTTTGTCTTTCTGGTGGTCAAGGACATGGAACATACTTCCTAATATGCGTACAGTCCTCTATGGTGGATTATACATATGGAATGCACTTCAGTAGTCGTCACTCACACCATAATTCAAATGCAACAGTCCGTCCCCAGGCGTCCTAACTCACGTCCAGTTTTCATGTGCATATGAGGCGATCGAAATACCATGGCTTGTGTCAGGTGCACTTTAGGGGCCAGTTTCGCTCTTGTAACAGTTTAAAGAGATTGTGTGCCGCAGATAGGCCTATCTATCTATCTATCTATCTATCTATCTATCTATCTATCTATCTATCTTTCCCCTTGACTCCCGATTCCATGAACATTGTGCGTCTGAGTAAAATGAAATCCTGATAACTTCGGTCTTGTCTCTGTTCATCCTGCTGCTGCTTGTTGGTGTCGTGAGGGCTTTGATCGGCTTCATACTTAGTCCACACTGAAGGCCGCAGCCTTCGGTTTTCATCAGTAAGTGCTTCAAGCCCTCTTCACGCTCACCAAGCAAGGCTGCCAATTCGCATACTGCGGGTATTTAGTGCCCCTTCCTGCGATCTTGAGATCCTGATGCCACATTCTTCATGTAGTCCCGCTCCTTGAATTATTTACTCGGCATACAGAAAGCATACACCTTTCCTGATTTTAACCTGTGCAAAATCCCCCTGTTCTGCTGGAATGACTGGCTCTTGGTCGTCACCCGGTTCTCCACGAACACAATTCAGTGTCCTGGAATTACCATTCCTCACAATGCTCCGTGTAACTAGGATCCACCCAGTAGAATGTCTCTGCATCGTCAACAGAGCACATCTTTCTGCTGTTGTCTGTTTTCAGCCCCAATCCATTTAACTCCCTCAAGGATGTTCCTCAATCCACAGACTCTTCGGAATCGTGCTTGCGTTTCAAGATACAAACCATTTTTAAATTACCTTCAGCAAAAGTTTGCTCCTGGATAAATTCTGCATTCTGTTGGATCGGGGACAAACAGGCCGAGGCAGCTGTTGCCCTAATTTCTTGCCACAGACAAGTGGGCCCCGCCAATGCTGCATTGGTCTGTTGAAACATTTCCATGGTCTCTTGTTTGTTTGTTTGTTGCTCGATAGATGATAGCTTTATCACCATCCTTATTTCCATATCAAAGTAGGACTCAAGATCTTACTGTTGACCAACATGTTTGGTTTTCCACCCTCAAGCCTTTGCACATTGTTATCTCCTTACTTAGGCTGAAATCTGGGAAGTCACCTCTTAAACCTCTCTTTCTATCACAGGTCACCCCTTTTATTAGTAAACCCCGCCAGCTCCACTTTTAACAACATTCAGCAGCTCAGCACCTCTCCCCAAGTCAACCACGATGACCCTCACAAGATCAGCCATCGTCTCTGTCTCTGGCTGTAGGTAGATGTGGGAGCTCTCCCAATGGCATCCCTGTATCTTTTCCACAGAGGAGCCAGATGATCCTTGTAAAGCAAGGATCAGACCCTCTCTTTTCTGCTCAAACCAGCTCATGGCTCTAGTCCCACTCAGTTAAAAGCAATACCGTCCGGTGATGTACAAAGCCCTTGGTAATGTGGCCCTTTGCCATTCTGACTTAGCTTCTGGTTCTTTCCTGGCTCCCTCAGCTTCACAGCGCTGGCCTCCATGCTGCTCCTTCATTGTTCAGACACCTGTCTTCTGTCCTCGGGCCTTTGCTCTGGCTGCTGCTTCTGCCTGCAACATGCCTCCCTCGGAGCCACCAGCCTCCCTCTCTCACCCACTCGAGCCTCCCAACAAATATGACCAGGCTTCAAAAGGTTCACGGACAAATGGAGGGCAAGGAGAGTGGACTTTTCCCTCACACAGCTTAATCGTGTTTAAAACAAGGCTCTGGGCACCGAGATTGCCTCCTTCCTGAGGATACTTGGTCTTTGTCTAGCTTTAAGACTTCATCAATAAATGGGTCTCTATAAATTAAAAAACAAATTAATCAGATAAATCAGATCTCTTCTCTTTCCTTTTGTCCTGCCCCTATCCTCCTTCCCTGCTTTAATTGTCCCCATGGCAAATCATCACTTGACATGCTATTTATGTCACGTCTTTGTGTTATTCTCTGGAAACCCTGTACTGCAGTGGTTCTCAACCTGTGGGTCATGACCCCTTTTGGGGGTCGAACGACCCTTTCACAGGGTTCCCCCGATTCATGACAGTAGCAACGTGACAGTGATGAAGTAGCAACGACAATAACGTTATGGTTGGGGGTCGCCACCCCATGAGGAACTGCATGAGAGTCACAGACTGAGGAAGGTCGAGAACCACTGCTGTACTGGAGTGTAAGCCGTCTCATAGTAAAGACTTGAGTCTGTCTGCTGCGGCGTGGAAAGCAGCTAGCAGTGAGTTTAGTGTCCTCAGTAAAGGATCCAAAGGCCTGGAGTTCAAATCTACCAGCCACTCACTGAAAGGAAGAGGTGCGCCTACAAATCCTTGGACTCCCTATGGGGCAGTTTTCCCCCCTGTGTCCACAGGGCCACAATGGAGGGGCTGGACAGCAATGGGTTTGGTTGTTGGTACTCCCGTTGCTTGGCAACCAGCATCTTGTGACAAGACTTGAATGGAGTAACTACAGTACCATCCAAACCTGGCCCTACGGCCCGCCCCCCCCCCCCCAGCACTTGTGCTGACAGCTTCTGCTTACTGAGCTCTCCCCCACCCCCACCCCAGCATGCCATCTAGCCACGGGAAGCCCTTGTGGAAGATGCTGGACCAACCTCCCACTGACAGAATGAGACAACACCCATGAGGAAGGTGCTCCTGAGAACAAGCAACCATTTGAAGCCCAAAGGGCAACATTTGCTCACAAGCAAAGTGCAGAGGGCAAGCAGAGCTGAAAAGGGGTGGATGGAGGGGACTGGAAACCTAGGAAGCGAGTTGGGAGAGGGCAGCTGTGCTGAAGGAACTGCAATCAATGTCACAGAACAACCCTTGCATGCTTTGCTGGATGCAGGACCACATTGCTTTGTAAACTCACCTCCACCGCAATTTGAAAGAGAAAAGAGAGAGAAAGGACGCTGCTGGGGAGGAGGAGCTGGCCATGCTGGCTGCACCAGTGAAAAAACCCAGCCAAAGGGAGAAGGGGCAGGCCCAGGGGGAACCGCAGACACCCCCCCACACACACCCACTCCAAGCCAGCTCTGGTCCAGAGGGTGGTTGCCATGGCTGGAACCATGGGGAAGTCGCACACCTCCTCACCTCCCACCCGGGTCCTTAAACCTCAGCTCCACAGCCTTGGAAGTAAACAGGATGGAGGCTCTGGGAACAATGTGAATTGGGTGCGGGTGGGTGTTCAAAAGGGAGGTCGGGGAAGGAGAGTTTAACTTCCCCTTCACCTCCTCCCAACCCTACCTCAGACTAATGGCGACCACCCCCACACCGACAGACAGACAGACACAATGCTCTGAGGGAATCTGATAGGTTTCTCTCTCCGGGACTAGATTTCAGCCTCTGTCCTTGGCTCCGCGCGAGAAAGATTTCACGCCGAAGCCGGGCTCGTGATCCAAGTGAATTTAATGAGAGTTAAAAGAAGTTTCAGGTTTTACGCGGCACCTATAGGATTCCTTTGACCTGGCAGAGACTGCCCCAGGTCACGCAAAGATCCCTGTCCTCCCAAGAAGACCAGACCACCCTCTTCCTCTCGGTTCCTGCCTTTTCAAGGGTTCCCGGAGGAGGCGTGGTGAACGACCCCAAGTTGATCCCATTGGCTGAATTGCAGTCACCCGGCCCAGGTGGGCTGCTCCAGGTGTAACGCCCATTGGAGCCCACCGGCGGGAAAATCCAGCTTTGTCCTTTGCTGGCTCTCCTGGGCATGCGTAAATGGACTTCCCAATTACCTAGGCTAAGCTACCTAACAAATCCAGGGCCTTTCCCAAGGCTGCTCAGAGCCTTTCCTGCAGAGATGAGCCAAGCTGCCTCTGAGCAGCCTCTCCAGGCTGCTTTAGCCACCCTTGCTTGGAAACCCTATACAGAGTCTCTGTATGTTGGAATTGACTTGGTGGCAGTGGACTGACTTTTTTTAAGTGCAAAGTTAACCAGGCCTATACCAGGTACCGTGGACACGACGATGGCCAATAGAGCCACCAGAGGTGACCAGCATGCGGATGGCCTGGTAAAGCTGACCTCATGCTAAGGGTTTCCTGCAAGAAGCAGGGGCAGGTTTCCTCCAAGGGCCCCCAAGATGACCTAGGCCTCTGCTGCTCCCTGCAAAGTGGCTCAAAGTCACTCAGACCTGGACCACCTCCTGGCACTGTGACCCGCCCTCAGGGCCACTCTGGATGCCGGAGCAGGCCGCACGTTGCCCAGCTGAGGGTGGTGACACCCACGAAGAACTCAATGTGAGTGGTCCTCTCTGTATTGTGCTGCGCCCTGGCCCTCCTCTCTAAAGTGTGAGTTATAGGGATACCCACAGGAGAAAGTGAAGGGCTATAGTGTAGGAAACTCAAGGGACAGTCCTACCTTGTCCTGGAGGGACAAATTCATAGACACGCATATGTGTAGGAGAAAGAGCTTTACATACAAGAGCAATTGTACATTAAGAAAGCAGCCCAGTCCAGTTCAAATCTATAAGTCCGATATCGGCCCCTTTGTCCAGTACCAGTCTATGAATTCCTCTTCAGAGTCACGCAGCACAAGCAATGACGTCGAATGCTGGAAGATCGCAGTCCAGTAGGTGGAAAGTCTTGTGGATCCAGTGGCAGTAGAGGCATCTCAGCGCTGGCAGGGGTCTCCACGTGGCTCCTTCTGCTCCTAGGCTCTGACTGCATCAGGGTAGCTTCGTGTGGCTTCTTATGTCTCACAGGGAGTGAATCTGCGTCCCACCTCCAAAGAGCTATTTCTCTCCTTAGCACCTCCAAGCGAGGTCATTGGCAGACCAAACTCCACCCCTTCACGTGTAATGCTCTCCAATTGACAACAGATTATCTAAGTGCCACCGCCCCTATGAGTTGACCTTGACTCAATGGCAGTGAGGAAGGGCACGGGTGTCGCTGTGAAGACCAGCCCAAGCCATGGCATTTTCAATGGTCTCACATGCCTGTGGAAGTTGGACATTGGAAGACTGCAGAAGAGTGATCTATTCGAATTATCACACTGAAAGTGCCATAGACCCATCAGAAGAACAAACAAATCTGTTTTGGAAGAAGTACAGCTAGAATGCTCCTTAGATGCAAGAAGAGCGTGTTTTCACCTGCCATATTTTGGATGTGATGTCAGGAGGGACCATTCCCTGGAGAAAAGACCGCATGCTTGGTGAAGCAGAAGGGAGCCAAAAGAGGGATCGACTCAGTGGCCGTAGGAATGGGCTCAAATGTAACAGTCGTGAGGATGGCCCAGGACCAGGGCAGTGTTTCATTCTGCTGTGCACAGTTGGGACCAAGGAGACGCCCCCTAACAACAAGGCCAGGCCCAGAGCTTGGCGCTCAGAACCAAAAGCTTTAGTTTCCTTCCTCTTTTTCAGATTGTATCTCCCTGGTGGCATAATGACTAAATACTGGGCTGCTAACAGAAACGTTGGCAGTTTGGCTTCATCAGCCCCTCTGGGGGACAAAAGCCCTGGCCAGCTGTCGCTCCGATATCAGCCGAAGACGCGTTCCGGGCAGTTCCACTCCATCCTCCAGGGTCTCTATGAGTCGGGATAGACTCACCAGAGCGCACTAACAAGAGTAATGCTCTCTGTAAGGGCATTGGTAGCTCAGTGGCAGAATTCACATCTTACATTCTGGGGGCCCAGGTTCAATTCCCAGCCAGTGAATCTTACATGCAAATCCCACCCCCACACCCCACCTGTCAGTGAAGGCTTGCGTGTTGTTCTGAGGCTGAATTACATTTCAGTGGAGCTTCCAGACTAAGATGGACTAGGAAGAACGGTCTGGTGACCCACTTCCAAAACCAGCCAATGAAAACCCTGCAAAATTGTACTGGTCTCCAGACTCAGTTAACTCAATGGTAGTTAACAAAGATGCTTTCAGTGTGAGGCAAAAGCCTAATTGGTTGCTCCTCAGAGGCCTGCCTGGGGTACCTGTGTCCCTTGAGAGGCACTAGAGGGAGGCTGGGAATCAGTGCTTGCTCACTGGCTTGGGGCTGGGGGCTGAGGGGCTGGGCCTGACTGGGCAGGTAAGACACTGGCCTAGTCATGTATCCCTGTCCTGCTGTCCCTGCTGCTGGGCAGCAGCCATGGCCTGCCTTTCCCAAGGATGGGAAATTGAGGGTCATGCTGACCTACAAACAAGGAGCACTGAGAGGGGCTCATCCAGGGCAGGGGTTCCCTAAAGGTCCCGGGGCAATGTGGACGCCGAGTCAGGACGCAGAGTGGGCCGGGTGCAGGGTCAGAGTCCCAACACTGTCTGAATGGAATGAGGCTGTAGCGGGGACCTGAGACCTGAAGACAGCGAGAACACTTCTTGATCGGTGGCTCCTCCGAGATAAGGGATCACACCCTCTGGGGGGATGCCACCCTTACCCACGACCACTATTTCTCTGCCTACCAACTCCAGGGAAAGACAGTCACATGAGCAGGCAGGTGGACATCAGGACATCAGTCAGCATACTTGTAGCACATGGAGACTCAGTCAGGGTGTCGAATGCTCACTGAAAGACTACCTGGGGCTGACAGATGGGGTCCCACCCCCACCCAAGAACAGTTGCTCTGGCTGAAAAGAAGGGCCAGCAGAGGGGCCAGCTGGTCTGTATAGAAGAATGCAGCCCTTTGTCCCCCTTGAAGCAGTTGTCACTCTTCCCTGACTCAGCTGACAGGCCCTAGGGGGAGGTGGCAGCCCTACCTGCTCTGGCAGCCTCACTGAAGCAGTCAGCTGTTGGGTAGCAACAGCTGCCTCCCTGACCAGGCAGAGGGAGGGCAGGGCTCTGGGTCAGAGGAAAGAAGTGCGGGCCAGGAGAACAGCAAAGGCCTCAGGGATTAAGCTAACAAAGACCGGGAAAGACAGTTGAACACATTTTTTTTTTAAACCAAAAAGAAAACCTTAGTCTACGGAGCTCTCTGTACCAAGGTAATGGCCAGGAAAAGGCACCGTTAAAGTTGTGTTGGCCGTTGCCAAATTAATCTGGAATTTCAATGCGATTCCAACTACGAACCCCAAAGTATTCGGTTTTGTTTTTCTGGTGAACTGGGCAAGCTGATCCTACATTTCTAAGAAGGGAAAAGGGCCAAGATCAACCAAGTCAAGAGTGAAGAAGACAAAGAAGAGGAGATTCATGCTGTAGATCGAATCCGAGTATGGGATTTCAAACAGTGTGCCAGAATAGAGGACAAATGACCAAAGAACAGGATCGTTCATCACAACCACGTCCTCTTGACTCACAGTGACCCTGCAGGACGCGGCAGTGTGTTTTTAAGAAGATCGCTCTTTGAGGAAGTAGAAAACCTCCTCTGTCTTGAGGCGGGCAGCCAAACACAGAACCAGCTGGGCTCCCAGAACGGGCAGAGAACGCTGTGCTCAGCGGTCGCAGGCTCCGCGGTGGAGAGGAGTTGGCCATGATGAACTTCGTTTGGTCTTGTTCATTTTTTTTCCCTTCCCGTTTGGTCTTTTTCTGAGGATTTGCCTAGCCCAAACTAGGTTAAGCCCTGGGTTAGTTCATGTGCGTTTGGGCGAAGGACTCCAGAGGAGCCAACTCGAGAGCAGTATAAGCAACAGATAGGCACAAACAGCAAAAACTGACCAAAATGGGGGCGGGGCAGGGGCAGAGGAAAATTGATGTGCGGGTAGGGAATAAGCTATAATTCTCTGCAATGAAATATGGTCAGCAGAGAAGGGACATACAGGATAAGACGAAGAGAACTGGGCCAGGGACTGCGAACCACAGGGAAAAGGGAAGCTTTTACCCTCTGTACCCCAACTGTAAAATAAATTCCAGGGTCATTTCTAACCCAAACCCCACTGTCATCAAGCCAGTTCTCACCCACAGAGACCCCCTGGCACAGAATAGAACCACCTCTTTGAGTTTGGGGGACTAGATCTTGCCGGGAGCAGACAGCTAATCTTTCTCCTTCACAGCAACGGTGGGTTCCCACGGCTGATCTTGTGGTTAACTCTTCAGTGTGTGACCCAGGGCTCCGTCCAGGGTCAGGAGTGATGTCAAGAAGTAACACTATGAAATATAAGAGCTGCTCTTTAGGAATTGGGCTCATAGACATATTATTTAATGTTTGGGCGTTGTATTTTTTTCATAACTTTTTTTTGCCATAGTCGTTTCTTAACTTACACAACAAGGTAATTGTGTAATGAATTCCCAGGTGGCCATTACACCCCCACTCCCACCACCACCACGACCCCCGTTCAACACTCATTTGAAAACTTTGGCATTAGACAAGACACCACTAAGAAACATGGAACACCGCAGGACCTGGAAACCATTATGCTGCGTGGAGTAAGCCAATCACCAGAGGGCAAGTGTTGTACGGGTGCGTTGCTGTAAGGCGAAACACCTCCAAAGACGGTACTAGCAGAGAGAAAAGGACAGGCCCCATCCATGGACCAGGAGAGGAAACGCGGAAGGGCCGTGAGGGCGCTGTGTGGGAAGCGGAAACACTAGTGGCCCACAGATGTGACAAAATCTGAACCCCCCCAGAAAACGGGAGATGCAAGATGCAGCAAAAGCAAGAGCTGCCATGTCACACCTCTGGCAAGGGGTGACCCAGCCAGTACTGGCTGTCTTAAGAGCCTGAGCACATGACTCACAGCCGCTAAGGTTTCTAGATTGGAATCTCGGTGGGAACCCCACAGAACATCAGATTGGAAACACCCTAGCAATGAATAACTCAGCGGCAAACCGGCTACAACAATGGGGAGCGCAGCAAGAATGCCCATTCTCACCACTGGGATTCACTAGGGACCTGGAACTCCTCTTCAGAGAAACTAGCCAAGAAACAGTGATTTGAATCAGAAAGGAAGTGGGGGACTGGGTGGGGGGGGCAGGTGGGGGGAATGAGTGGTTAGAACTGCTGAATGTAGAGTTGGTGGTCTGAAAGGCAACCCTTCCCCCCCGATTCATAATTAAAATTTCATGCCAGATTAAAAAACAAATGAAAAATCAGCAAGGAAGTAGTGAAACTATCCCTATTTATGGATGACATGACCCAGAAAACCCCACAGACTCCACGGGAAAGCTACTAGACCTGAAAAAGGAATTCATGGATATGGGAGGGTACAAAGCCAACACATAGGAAGAAGGGCGGTTTCTCAGCAGTGCGCATTCGGCAAAGGATGGTCTCAAGAAGCAATTGCCTTTTTCAGCAGCAACCACGATACTGCAACAGCTGGGTGCAGGGGATGACCTAATCTGGCCCTGCCTGCTGGTTTTAGTCTTGGTGATTCCAACACAGTGATTGGGTGCAGTTATGCAGACTAGGATGCCTACAACAGTTATGTAGTTATGTTATCTGACAGAGAACGGTGCTTTATCCTCCATTTCCTCGTCTATCCCTATGCCTGCGGTTGGGAAGTGACCTGTCCAGGCTATCAGTGAAGCAGGATTACGGTGGGCAATATCTTGAGTCACGACCTTACCAAGAACATGACTTACTAGGTAAGTCACTCCCCTTCACCCCTTTGTACAACCTTGCTCAAGTTTCCTTGATGATGTGGTTTGCCTCCAGTATGTATGAGAGCCCTAGCAAGTTCTCTCGTGCGCTCTAAACGCTATATATAGCTCACCATCCTCTGGCCTCTTGTCGTTGGCTCTTGAGCCAGCAGCCTATTCCTCTGACCTGATTCACCAGCAACGTCCACAGCCCAATGAGTTTGTTATCCGACCTGTCAACTGGGACTTATCTGCTCCCGCAACTACGTGGGTCAGGAGATGCCTCCAGACTGACACGTGACCCGTGAATTTTGGGACTTACCAGCCTCCACAACTGTGAGAGCCATTTCCTTGATGGTCTCCAAGTCCCGCGAGATGGTTTCAGCGAATGAGGGGACCCAAAGGTGGGAGGGAGTTCACTGAGGAGAGGAGCAAAAGCCGATGTTAGAGACAAAGTTTGGAGAAGCCGGGCGTTGGGAACATCAGTAACCTTCACCTCATAAGAACCAGCTTTGTGCTGATCCTTGGTAAATAACTTATTCTTGCAATATCTTGGAATTAATTAAACCAGGAATATGAAAGGCTCATACATGGAAAACTATAAATCCTTACAGAAAGAAATTAAAGAAGGCCTAAATAAATGGAAGAACATTCCCTGTTCATGAACTGGAAGGTTTAATATCATTATGATGCCAAGACTACACAATCTATAGATTCAGCATCATCCCCATCAAATTTCAATAGCCTTCTTTGCAGAAATGGAAAATAGAATCTTTAGAGGTCTATGGAATTGCAAGAGACCCCAAGTAGCCAACGCAATCTAAAATGAAGAAGAAGAAAGTTGAAGGACCCATCTGCCTGATGTCAAACGCACTATGAAACTCCACACCCGTGGGTTTCTGAGATGATAACGGTTGACAGGAGTAGAAAGCCCAGTCTTTCTCCTGCAGAGCTGCTGGTGGTTTCGAACTGCTGATTACGTGAATTGCAGCCCAATGTATAACCACCACACCACAGTAGCCCGAGCAGTTTGGTAAATCCATGAGACTATGGCCCTTACACATCCTTCACGTTCCTGGAAATGAACTCAGCCCCATAGCTCAACTTTCAACCAAATGCTAGGCTTATACGGTGGAAAATAGACTGAGGGACGTTTGTACTCCTTTGGACTATAAACCATATGAAACCAAAGGGGCAGGAGGGGAAAGGGAAGAAGGACAAACGGAAATTAAACGCAGGGACAGTGGGGGAAATGTGCTGTCCCATTGTGGCATTGCTCTCAAAGTCACAGCACAATGTGTGAAGGGTTGTGGCAGTTGCATAATCTACTGTCAACTTGAGCGAAGGGCTAGAGTCTAGCCTGTCAGTCAGGTCACAGCCAATGAGGCCTGTGTGTGGGAATGGCCTTGTCCTGAGGATTCTGGGAACTCCTGTTTTTCTCCCAGGAGGCAGGACACACATTCTCCCTTCAAGACATTCCTGTTGACAAGCCACATGGAGCTACACTGATGGAGCCAGTGCCCTGGAGCCGGAGGGGCCACATGAAGACCCACACCAGCGCTGAGATGCTTCCACCACCACTGGATCCACAAGACTCTCCACCCACTGGCCTGTGATCTTCCTGCATTTGGCGTCATTGCATGTGATGCGTGAATCTGAAGAACAACTTATAGACTGGTATCAGACTTACGGGCTAAAGGTGGACTCGTGGACTTGATCTGGACTGAGCTGGGGTACTTTCTTGGTGTACAACTGCTCTTTGTATAAAGCAATTTCTTTTACACATATGAATGTCTATGAATTTGTTTCTTTAGTCCACCTGGTCTAACAAAGGCTCGATGAAAAACCAATTTGCTTTGTGATTTACAAAGAGCACAATGAAAAGGTAATCCACCCCTCCACACAGCCTGGAACTGATAGAATCATAGACATGTAGATAGATGGAACAGGTTGAGAGTTCAAATACAAACTCTCTTGCCATATTCAGTTGATTCTAAGAAAGGATGTCAAGTCCACTTATTGGACTCAAAATGGATCGAGGACTGAACTGTAACAACCCAATCCATGCAACACAGAAGAACGCACAGGAGGGATGCCTCAGGGTCTGGGTTTGAACCGTGGGCTCTTGGATATGACATGGAAAGCACGAGTGGTGGAGAGCGGGTGTTTTGAGAAGGATGAGGGCAATGAATGTACGATGTACTTGACACAACTCATGTATGTATGGATAGTGATAAGAGTTGTATGAGCCCCTAATAAGATGATTAAAAAAGACATGAAAACAATAATTTATAAGTTATCAAAGGTCACAAGGGAGGAAGGAGGGAGGAAGGCAAAAAAGAAGAGCTGATATCAAGGGCTCAAATAGAAAGTAAATGGTTAGAAAATGATGATGGCAACATATGTACAAATATGCTTGAAACGACTGATGTACGGAATGTTATGAATTATAAGAACCCCTAATAAAACAATTTTAAAACAAAAAAGAGAAAGCTCAAACAACAAAAGACAAAATGCATACATTGTACGTAGCTTTTTAGAACATGAAATATTTTTGTCTATTAAAAACAAACTCACTGCCATCAAGTTAAAATTTGACACTATAGGACAAAGTAGAACTGTCCCTTGTGCGTTTTCAAGACTGTAAATCTTTAGAAGAGTAGAAAGCCTCATCTTTCTCCCTTGGAGTGGTGGGTGATTTCAAACCGCTGACCTTGTGGGCAGCATCTCAAAGCATAACCCACTGTGCCACACGAAGAGGCCATCTAGATGAGGAGAAAATTATTATCCGATAAGGATCTAATGTCCAGAATAGAGAGAGGGCTTCTATAACTCAACAACCAAAAGACAACACAATCAAAATTTGGGACGCTGAAAAGCAATGCTGGAACCAGGAGACACCTCATAACATGAATGGACAAGGAGAACATTATGTTGAGTGAGGTTCAGGTCCTCCCTCCCACTGAGTTGTTGCCGACTCATGGTGACCCTAGAGGGCAGGGTCGAACTGCCCTTTGAGTTTCCAAGACTGTCACTGTTTATCAGAATAGAAAGTTCTGTGTTTCTCCTGAAGAGCGATTGGTGGTTTCGAACTGCTGACCTTGCAGTTAGCAGCCTGACTCTTTTTCTTAGTCATTTTATTGAGGGCTCTTACAGCTCTTCTAACAATCTATACATCAATCGTAACCAGCACATCTGTACCTATGTTGCCATCATTCTCTTCTTGACATTTAAGCCTGTTGGTGAAGGGGAGAAGGGAAATAATAGAGCGTGTGGGGGGGGGGGCAAGGGAACAGGACAAGCCATCTGGAGGTTTGATGAGGTGTTAGAAGGCAGACATGAGGATCTGACACGTAAACCCTCACCTAGTTCACACTGAAAAGTTTGGGGACCAGAGAAAGGCTGTTGGACAAGGTTCATCAAGAGGTGAAAGCTGGGCCCAGCAGCCCGGTGGCTACTGTGGAGTCGAAAGGCTCTGAGACGGGGCTTCCACAGAGACTGCACAGCAGTGTCCCCTGCGGGTCCTTCCACAGCAGCTCACAGGCGGAAACCGCCCCAGGGCCAGTCCACAGAAAATGTGTCAGCAACATACAGTCCGTTTGCCCCATGGAGGATTATTCAGCCGTAAAGAGGAGTTACAAGTCCCAATACATGTTATAATACATCCCCCAAATACATCCCCCAAATACATCCCCCAATACATCCCCCAAAGCCGCGCCCTGCGTAAAACAACTCGGTCACAAAAAGACAAATAGTATACGGATTCACTTATAGGAAATATCTAAAAAAACACAACGACCAAGTTCACAGTCATCCAGTCGATTCCGACTCCTAGAGATCTTACAGGTCAGAGTAGAGCTGCCCCTGTGGGCTTCCAAGCCTGCTACTCTTTACAGGAGTAGAAAGCCCCATCTTTCTCCCAAGGAGGGATTGGTGGCTTTGAACTTCTGACCTTGTGGTTAACAGCCCAACCCATAATCCATTATGGCACCTGGACTCCATTATGAAATAGCTAGCATAGGTGAATGTACAGAGACTGAAGTTCATTAGTGACTACCAGGGGTCAGTGGTGAGGTGGCACTGAGTGTCTGGGAAGGTCAACAGAGAAATGTGGGTACAGAGAGTGTTGGTGATGGCTGTACCACCCCATGCACGTAACTAGTGTGGCTGCATTCTACATGTGAAAAACGCTGGAACAGCAACTGTGTTGTTGTACACGCTGCATGTTTACCACAAGGAAAAAAAACCAAGAACATGATATCGAGTGAAACAGTCCCATTGCAGAGCTACGTGCGCCAAATGTAAACGTCCCTTTTGGATTAAATTGTGTCCTCGCCTCCCAAAAGAAAGCTGAAGGTGCCCTAATGCTCTGTGGGGGAGCCCTGGTGGCACAGAGTGGTTCCTAGCTGGGCAGCCTACCGCAAAGTCAGCGGTTCAAAATCACCAGCCGCACCGCAGGAGAAAGTCCAGGCTTTCAAGTCCAGTAAACAGGTACAGTCTTGCAATCCCCCGGGGACAGTTCTACTGTCCTGCACTGTGCTGCCCCTGGATCACAGTGAGGTTGTGGTCTCCATGGCTCGCTGAGTGGAGCCACACCAGGACAAGGCAGCTTCTGCAAGGAGTCTCCCCAGGGGTGTCACACAAAGAACAAAGAGATCATGTAAATGTAAACGTGACCCCACCTCCTCTCCTAACCTCACAATGGGACGGAGGAGGGTCACGGTTTTGCTTTGTTTTTCAAACCAATTCTGCCCCAGCCTCCCCTCGGCCAGCAAGCGTGGTGGACGCCTCTGCTGGTGTCCACGCAGCCCTCACAGCCCACGCTCACCGGTTCTGAGGTTTGCCAAGGACGTCGCAGGGACGGCTCCACGCACAGGTCTTCAGTCAGGACAGCTTCTGCGGGGCTGGCCTGCCCCTGGCGCTCTGCTTGGGCCTTCCTCCGCTGCCGTCTCTGCTCCACACATATGACCAAGCTTTTTTGTTTCACTGATAAAGTGCCCAGAGGCACCTCACTCGTGGCCGCCAGCTACCTGCGAGGACAGTGTGAGCTCGGGCTTTGGGTCAGAGGGCCCAGCTCTGCCTAATGTCCCAGGCAACCTCCTCCCCAGCAACCCCCTCCCCGCAGGTGCTCAGCTTTCTCCTCCTTGCCCTGCGAAGCTCTCTGCCCCAGCTCTCCTTCTCTGCCAATGTTTCCTGCTGTCTCTCACCTGCTCAAACATTAGGGGGTCTCTCTCTCTCTCTCTCTCCTGCCACCTCCTCCTCCTCCTCTTTCTTCTCTTCCTCTTCTCCATCCTTCTCCCCCTTTTCCTCTCTCTCCCCCACCCTCCCTGCTCTCTCCCCTCTCTCCCTGAGCTGAGAGGTTCTCCGTGCAGAAATACCAGCTCCACTCCCCGCTCTTCTTCTTGGTGATAGTGGGGTCTCCCCTTCTTGTCTCCGGATGACTCATCTTAAGCCCAGTGGCCAGATGGCAACACTCACTGATCCAGCCCCTCCTTGGGGTTCCTGACAGTCCCACTCGATCACTGGGTGGAATCAAGGCAAGAAAGGCTACCTGATGCCATCCGTTGTGTCACAGACACAGCTGGCCACACAGGCACGGGAGGAAGAGCACGCGAGAACAGAGGCAGGTGCACCTACAAGGGCAGAGATGCCGAGGGCTGCTGACCTGTGCTAGAAACTTAGAACCCCGAAGACCATTCCATCGAGCCCACAGCCTGGATTCAGACGACAGCCTCCTGAGGAAACATGTAGCTGTTCGTCCAGCCACTCACTGTGTGGCATTGCTCATGTGACAGCATGGAGCGCGTGCACACACACACACAGTAAGATTACACAACACAGCCAAGTCTAGGACAGCCGTGCCCTGGTGAAGGCAGGAACCTGTCCGATGTCAGAGAAGGAAAATGCACTATCTTCCAGGGAGAGAGAGAGAAAAAATGAGGACAAGGCTCAGCCCTGTCAGAAAAGGAAAACTAACTATGTTCCTGTGTAAGTCTGGGTACTTTAGAGAAACAAATCCACAGAAACTCACATATGAGAGAGTTTTATATAAAGGTTAAGTGCGTATCAAGAAAACAGCCCAACCCAGTGCTGCTCAAGCTCACAAGTCCAACATTTACCCATATGTTGGACACCAATCCACAAAGTCCTCCTCCATCTCACAAAACACACACTATGATGCTGACTGCAGGAGGAAAGCAGAGCCAGTGAATGTGTAAACATCTCAGCACTGGCAGGGGTCTCCACAAGGCTGCTCCAACCCCCAGGGCTGCATCAGGGTAGGTCCATGTGGCTTCTCCTCAGGGATGTCTTGCAGGAAGTGAGCCTTGCCAGCTGAAGCAGGGAACTGGCTAAGGCAGCTGCACCCTGGTCCGACCATCAGAAAGCAAGAGACACCAGAACTCGAAAGGCGAGGCTCACTGAGCCATTTATCCCTCCACCCTTCAATTAACCCCACGTGTGTTTGTCGGCCAGGTTGGCACCATAAACTAACTCACTCACTTCCCCTTAGTGGGAGAGAGATCGAGCCAAGTGGTAAGGCTGTGCGCTGTCAGAGGCGGAAAACGCATGAGACCAGAAACACCAGGCAGAGTCCTGAGAGGTTCCAGCTCTCACAGTGCCCATTGTCTAGTGTGGGTCCAGATCCATGTAGTTAAAGAAGACTCCTGAGTGAGAAGGACGGCCAGCAGCTTCAGCAGAGCGAGTCTCTCCAAGGGGCAGGATGGGACAGGGGGATCCAGGTGTGGAGGGTTGGCTGTAGCTGTGCCTGAGCTGCTCTATTCCTTTAACAGCCCCCCCCCCCGCACCCCCTGGGGAAACAGAGGGTGGCGGCGGCTGCAAACAAGAAGAGTGAAATTAATGCCACTGAGGTGTGTGTGTGGGAAATGTGGGCATCTCTTGTCAGAGATCTATCTGGGGGCCCTAGGAGGCGCGAATGCTCAGTGCCCTTGGCTACTCACCATGAAGTTGGCAGTTCGAGTCCACCCAGAGGCACCTTAGAAGAAAGGGCTCTGTCTACTCCCAAAACAGCAGCTCCTGAACACTCCATGGAACGCAGTTCTGTGCTGGTACACACGGCATTGCCAGGCGTCTCAAAAACTCACTGCCAGAGAGCCAATTCCGACTCATGAACAGGGCGACATAGACCTGTCCCTCTGGGTTTCTGAGATGGGGAACCTCTTCGTGAGAGTAGAAAGCCTCTTTTACTTGGCCGACAAACACACGTGGGGTTAATTGAAGGGTGGAGGGATAAATGGCTCGGTGAGCCTCGCCTTTCGAGTTCTGGGGTCTCTTGCTTTCTGATGATGGTTTTGAACTGCATGCTTTGCGGTTAGCAGCCCGACTTGTAACCACGATGCCAGGAGGGCACCTGCATGCCTGCGCACAGTGAAACAAGAAGGGAAGGCAGATGGTAACATGTGAACACCTTGGAGACGAACACACAGCGACTCCATTCTTCCTGTCGGTTGTTCTTGTTCAGCCTACTGGACAGCGGAACAGGTGAGAAGCCTGCCTCAGAGACATTGCTGGCTCAGCTCCACCGTATGTCACCATACAGTGGGGTGGGGGGCGATTCTTTTGGGGCCTTTTCCAACGCATATCAGAGTGATCATTGCGGGCTGCTTGGTGTCTGATAGCAGTGTGTGGAAACAACTGAAATGCTGTGAGAATTGCCAAGCTGTGGGCATGCTTTGAGCACTAGCCTCTTGGGAAACAATGACCCAGATAGACTTGCTCAATGACGGCTTGTCAAAAACCTTCTATAAATCAATAAATATCTGCGATGATCTGCCGCGTGTAAAAGGGGTGCACTTCTGCCCTGTCTCCGGACCTCCCACGCTCTCCTCCCACTAGTTCTCCCCACCCTCTTTCTCTTCTTCCAGGCTGCACACGGAGTGGTCAGTGCTTTGTGTCGGCTATCAGGAAATCCATGATGAGGCTCAGCAGTGGGAACCTGGAAGTCCAAGGAGCGAGGTGAGTGGAGGTGGCCCTGAGGTGCATGCTCTCTCTGTCTGTAGGGAGTCCACTTCGGCACAGCCCGGGAGACTGTGACACCCACATTTTAAAAATCGGTTTATTAGGGGCTCATACAACTCTTATCACAATCCATACATACATCAATTGTGTAAAGCACATCTGTACATTGATTGCCCTCATCATTCTCAAAACATTTGCTCTCCACTTAACCCCTTGATATCAGATCCTCACCCCCCCACACACACACATATTTCTCTTCTGCTGCAGGTTGCGAATTTACCTGGGGACCTCCTCCCCAGGGGCCCCGCTGCCCTTCTTCACGGCATCCCTCTCTCTCAGGGAGAGAGTCTTGAAATGAGGAGTGTGACATCCTTCTGAGCATCCCTGGGGGCACTTGGAATGCCAGGAGAGAGTAAAGGCTGAAGGGAAGCCCACAACCCCTCTGATCACACAGTTCTTTCTCTTAAACGCGCTTGAGCTTGGTTCCGCTGAAGTGTTCACTCGATTGGAACCTGGCGATGCGAAGGTGGACGAACAGGACATGGAAGCATGGTTGAAGAACTGTGCTCCGATGACATCTCCGTTCTTGAAGATAGAGAAGTGGGTGTCTGCACACAAATGCATCTTTGGAAATGACCACTGGGCTTAGCGTCCTCCCAGGAGAGGAGGCTCTTATGTGAGGGTCAGTTTTCATCTGAGACAGCCCCTCTCGTTCCAAATGCAACGTGATCCAGAGGAGAGGTAACGCCGGGAGTTAGCACTCGATGACGTGCCTGCTAAACAAAAGAACTAGACGCATTGCCAATGCCTATGCACACTCATGTCCACCCAGCAAGACAGGGCAGACCTGCTCCAGTGGGTCTGTCTCCTGCGGAGTGGCTGGTGGTTTCAAACTGCTGACCTGGCAGCTGGATGCCCCTGTGGAAGACTGATGATGGAGCCTCTTAGCAGAGCTCCCAAACTAACCCAGACTTGGAGGGAAGGCTTGGGGATCTACTTCCAAAAGCACTCAGGGAATGCCCTGCGGCTCACAATCGCCAATGAGCAGCCAATCCTGAGGCTGACCGCTTGTGTCAACGTGCGTCAGGGCCACCTCCGGGGCAGCGAATGAAAATGGACCGGTCACAGCTGGAACTGGCAGGCACATTGTTGCAGTCAATAAATTTCTTTAATGATTGCTATCCCCAGGCACTTGAACTACCTCAGCAAGGACAAGTCCTCTTTCCTCCATGGGTTGGTCAGTAGAGGAGACAGAGCGTAAACAGGAAATGATCAGACACCCAGATAAGTGCTCCTCCAGGGGGGGCCGGAAGCCAGGAGTCCAGGGCACCGGCCAGCATGGGGCTGGGTGTGTTGGGATGTGAGAGAAGGCTTCCTGAAAAGTGGAGCTTCTGAGCTGCAGCCTGAAGGGAACCAGGGGCTTCAGAGGGACGCCCAGGGAAGAGAGAAGGTGAAGAGTGTGTTGAGAAGAGGGGAGAGCTGGTGTGGGATGCATGGTAGCGGGTGCTAGAGGCAGGGGGGCAGGGCCCAGGTGAAAGAGGACTTAGAAGGATGAAGGCCAAGCAGTTGCTGTTAACAGCCCTGGGGGAGTTTTCAACGCATAGGAACCCCGTGGGACAGAGAAATGTCCCAGAGGGTTTCCCAGGCTGCACTCCGCATGGGAGAAGACCGCCGCCGAGCCTTTCTCCCATGGGAACTCTTTGGATAGCAGCTGGGTGTTTCATCGTGGTGCTACTAGGTCAAAAAGTGGGAAGTGGCTTCCGGCACTGTTTAGAGTGGCCCCCAGGCAAGGTCCAGAGAATCCTGGCTGGGGGGATCTCAGACAGCTCTCATGGCTGGTGCCATCCACAGAAAACGAACAACCCAGCAGTCTTTTCGGGTGATGGGGTGGGGCGAGGGATGAACTCAGGTCCCAGTAAGGTGCTTCTGAAGCTTTGGTGGGACCCAGAGTCTGACTTCTCTGAAGGGAGAGGTGGGGGCAGCGGCAAGGGTTGGAGGGGAAGGGATGGCAGGAGGAATGAGAATGAGGCTGCGTCAGGGTGAGCAGGAGGGGGCGTCCCCAGGCCAGACACCCTCCTTTAGGGTAGAATAAACAGATGGAGCAATCTAACAGGTCAGAAAGTGCAACTGTAGATGCCCAGTGAGACTGCACCACTTGAAGACATTTATTTTGGCTAACAGACAGACAGACAAACAGACACTGAATCAAAAACAGGAAATGATTTAACTGGAACACAGGGTGGAAAGTGAGCTATGGCTTCATTCTGTGCGATTTTTCTATTTTTTAACATGTTCTAATTGAGACGAAAGAGGGCCTTGGAAGATGCTCGGCGGGATGGGCTGACACAGTGGCTGCAACAATGGGTCCAAACATAACAGTCGTGAGGATGACGGATGGCGCAGGGCCAGGGAGCGATCTGTTCTGCTGTGCACAGGTTGCAATGAGTCAGAATGGATTCGACAGTGTCTGTGTTAGGTTGAGTTTTCTAGACAGCAGTCAGGTTCAAGTCCATAGATCAGAAGTCAGCTGGAGGCTTCTCCTGGCTCATGTAGCTGTGGAAACTGATGCAGAGGAAGTTGGAAGGTGAAGCAGGCAGGCTGCAAGCTTATGGATGTGGAGCTGGCAGGAAGCAAGGCATGCTGAATGAATGCAAGGTAGCCAAGACAGCCTTGGGGAGTGGAGACAAAGAACCAGGAGTAGGATCCGGATCCAACAGAGAGGGAGGGGCAGTTCTGCTGGGGTATCTCTGATAAAAAAGGTCACACCCTCAAGGAGGTGCCATCAGGTTGTGACGAGATGGATGGTTTGGGCTCCGCCCATGCCTTTACCCAAGTACGTCCAGTTGACATAAAATTGAACCATCACAGCATCGAACAAGAATACATTACTTCTGGAATTAGAAAAAGATCTAATGTAATCTCCACCTCCTCCCCAGTATCATGACCCCAGTTCTACCTTACAAATCAGCTAGACTGGAGCATGTACACTGGTACAGATAAGAGCTCCTGACACACAGAATCAAGGACAGATGCCCCCCACCCCAGAACCATAATGGAAGCAGTGATACCATGAGGGTAGGGGGAAGCTGAGGGGAGAAGGTGGAGAAAGGGGGAACCAATCGCAAGGATCAACATATTAACCCCTTTTCCCCCAGGGTGACAAACAGAAACGTGGGTAAAGGGAGATAGTGGACAGTGTGAGATATGAAAATAATAATAATTTATAATTTATCAAGGGTTCATGAGAGTGGGAGGGGAGGGGAGGGAGGGTAAAAAGAGGAGCTGATACCAAGGGCTCAAGTAGAAAGAAAATGTTTTGAAAATGATGATGGCGACATATGGACAGATATGCTTGATCCAATTGACATATGGATTGTTATAAGAGCTGTAAGCATCCCCAATAAATGATTTATAATAAACAGAAAGAAAGAGGGGATGATTTGTGCTGTTGACATAGAAGAGGAAATTTCATTATAACGCGCAGTGGAGGAGTGGGTTGCTAAGGGACACATGGCTCTTGTAGGGGCAGGTCCTGGGGAAGAATGCTTCTATCAGGACAAAGGGGCAGAGTCCATGTGGCAGGTGTGAAAAATCTAGGGGAAAGGCAAATGATAAACAGAAGGAAATATTTGCAACCCATAAAGACAGACGGGTCAAATCATGATACGCGAAGAAAAGACTGACGCCGCCGAGGATTTTCTCTTGCTCGGACCCACAGCTGATGCTCATGGAAGCAGCAATAAGAGATCCAAAGAGGCGGATGGGGGGGTAAAGGGTGCTGAGGTCACGGAGTCCGGGAAGGAAGAGGACATTTTGAAACTGATTGTGGTAGCAGTTGGACAACACTGCTTGATGTGATTGAACCCCGGAATGACGTGATAGCCGTATTAACTCCCGGCGAAATGGTTTTGAATTAAGATGAAAGACGAGTTGCACTGGGTAGATTCAGTGCACAAGATCGCTGAAGAACAACAGTGTCACTGAGGACTCAGGTGGGCCTGACACAAGCCCGGTGTTGTCAATGGCCGCCGATGCGTGTGAAAGATGGGCATGAGGAAGACGGGAGAGAACGACGCATTTCAGTTGTGATGCTGGAGAAGACTATTGAAAGCACCATGGCTTCCTGGAAAAGGACCGTGCACTCTGTCTTGGAATGAGTACGGCCAGAGTGCTCCTTAGAAGCAGCGTTGGCAAGGCTGTGTCTTACATGCTTTGGACATGTTGTCAGGAGAGGCCAGTCCCTGGAGAAGGACGTTATGTTTGGTGTTGGAGGGGCAGACGGCAAAGGGGAAAGCCCTCATTGAGATGGATTGACAGCACCCTCGACAATGGGCTCAGGCACAGGAACAACGGTGAGAATGGCGCAGGACCGGGCAGCTTGCTGTGGGTCGGAACCGACTTCATGGTACCTAGTAACAATGAGACCGATACATTGGTGTAATCTTTGGTAGATTGTCAACGAAGTCTTTCTCCAATCTTGACCACCCTTTGTGCTTCCAATCCAGCGTACAGATCTTTGGTCAAATACAGATAGACTATGAAAGGCAAAAAGATTCAACCCTGCCGCACATCTTTTCTGATTTTTGAATCACCAAGTATCTCCTAGTTTGATTCAACACCCGCCTTTTGACCCACATACAGCTTCTGCGCAGCCATGATAAAACACACGTAGACATCTTTCTGGTGTTCTTTGGTGCACTTGACCTGAGCCATTGTCTTGGGTCAATGGCCTCCAATGCACTCAGAAGGTGGACGAATGAAGACAGCAGAGTCGCTGCGTTGAGCGGTGGCATGGGCAGGCGTAGCAGGGCACGCCCTGGATGGCCTGGAAAGACAAGCACATCTATTTGGGAGGAAACACAGCCGGGACGCTCCTGAGAGATGGGGATGGTAAGATGCTTATTTTGGACATGTGATTAGAATGTTACCTGTGTCTTATTGACTGCATGAAAGCATTCGATTGTGTGGGTCCTAAGAATCATTAGGATGAAAAGTTCAAACACGGAATTGGAAATTGTCCTATAGTAGGACATTAATTATGCTTGCGATCTGGAGACTGGATTACCCCAAAGGGTTTCTCAACCAACCATCAAACTGACACTGCCATTGACAGGGCGCCAAATACCCCTCTGTAGGGTGGCCTTGACTGTGAATCTTTCTTTCTTTTTTTTTTTTACTTAATCATTTTGTTTGGGAGCTCTTACAAATCATATAACAATCCATCATTCAATGGTATTAATCACACTGGTACATATGTTGTCATCACATTTCCAAAACCATTTCTTGCTACTTGAGCCCTTGGTATCAGGTCCTCTTCCCCACGGCTCCATCCTCCACCCGCCCGCCCTCCTGAATCCTTGATCAATTATATATTATTACTGTTAGTTAGTGTTTTACACTGTCCATTGTCTCCCTTCACCCACCTTTCTGTTATATGTCCCCCTGCGGGGTGGTGGTGGGTATATCTAATCTTATGATGAGTCCCCTTTTCTCCCCTGCACTCTCTCTACCCCCACCACCCCCCTACCCTCATGATATCGCTGTTACTCCCACTACTGTTCCTGAGGGTTTATCTGTCCTGAATTCCATGTGTGAAGAGCTCTTATGTGTACCAATGTGTGTATTCCAGTCCAGCCAAATTTGTAAGGTAGAACTGAGTCATGGTAGTGGGGGGAAGAAGCATTCAGGAACTAGAGGAATGATGTGTGTTTCATCTGTGCTATACTGCACCCTGGCTCAATCACCCTTTCCTTGTAACCCTTCTGTGGGGGGATGCACAACTGTCTACAGATGGGCTTTGGGTCTCCACTCCAAACCCCCTACTCATTCACATCTATATAATTGTTTGTTTGGGATCTTTTGATACCTGATACCTGATTTTGCCAACACCTCATGATCACACAGGCTGGTGTGCTTCTTCCATGTGGACTTTGTTGCTTCCCTGCTAACTTGTTTAACTTAAAGCCTTTAAGACCCCAGACGCTATGTCTTTGGATAACCAGGAACCATATGCTTTCTTCACCACGTTTGCTCATGCACCCATTTTGTCTTCAGCAATGATGTCAGAAAGGTGAGTATCAAAGAGTGCCAGGTCATTAGAATAAAGTGTTCTTGTGTTAAGGGAGGCCTTGAGGAGAGGTCCAAAGTCTGTGTGTTATCTTAATACTTAACATTTAAATATATGTACATTGGCCTTTATCCCTTTCATTATAAATCAGCATAGTTACATATATACATGCCTATAGCTAGACCTCTAGAAATGGCACTTGCCTCCTTCTTCCCCCTGTTTCCTTTCACCTTGCCCTGTCCCACTATCATGCTCACTCTCCATCGGGCTCTCAGTAATTGCTCTTGGATACATGGCACTTGATCAACCCCCACCAGGCATTATACGCCCTCCTCACCATCAATTTTAGATCTCTTGTTTTTTCCTTATCTTTGAGTTTATTGGCTCCCACTTCCCCTCCCTACCCCCTCCTCTCCCATGGCCCCCAGAACCGCTGGTCCCTTTGCTTTTTCCTTGGGGTTGTTGATCCTGTCTATCTTATATAGATAGACATACGGTGAAACAAAACCAAACAAACCTACATAAAACACAAACAAACAAAAACAGTAAATCGCTGCAGTCTGTCTGCTGGACAGGTTGACTGTGAATCTTGATGAGAGCAGGGAGTCTCATCTTCCTCCTGCGGAGAGGCTGGGGAGTTCTCAGGCCCGCCTTGCAATTAGCAGCTCAGTGCTTCCCTGGCAGCTCCACCAGGACTTGTCATAAGAAAGAAGTTAGAGCAAGGTCCAGTTCCCCTGCCCACGTTTGCGGTGTAAGGAGAAATTAACACACAGGCTTCTCAGTTCTTTGTGCATGCTGTCTGATCTAAGTTCAAGATGGGGGTCTCGCTATGTCTGTTAATCACTTGTAACTGAACAAATAGACAGCGTCACAGAGAAGACTGAAGTGGTGAAGGATTCCATCTTGCTTAGATCCTCAATCCAAACTCATGGAAGCAGCAGTCATGAAAGCCAACCATGTATCATATTGGACAGATCTGCTGCACAAGACCTCCCGACAATGTTGGAAAGCAAGGATTGTCCTTGAGGACTCAGATGTGCCTGACCCAAGCTATGGTAATTTAGTAGCCTCATATGGGTATAAAAGTTAGATAGTAAACAAGGAAGACAGCAGAAGGATTCATGCATCTTAATCACAGGCTGGCAAAGAATATTACAAGGACTATAGACTTCCAGAAGAGTAAATAAATCTGTCTTGGAAGAAGTACAAGCGAATGCTCCTTAAAGGCCAAGATGACGGGACTTAGACTCACATACTTTGGGCATGTTATCAAGTGACCAGTCCCCAGAAAAGGACATCTTGTTGGATGAACTAGATAGCGAACAAGAAGACTGTCAGGGAGACGGACTGACAGAGGGACTGCACCCTTGTGGGGACGGCACAGGATGGGGCAGTATTTTGTTCTGTTGTGCACAGGGCTGCTATGTGTCGAACTATCATTTGTTTGTTTTTTTAAATCTTTTTTCCCCTGCTCTTTTACAGTTTTATTCGCCCTTCATCCACATGTCATTAATTCAGTCGTATCAAGAAGAGCTGTACAGTTATCACCGCACTCAATTCTAGAACCGTTCCTTCCTTGTACCCATTGTTGTTCATGTAATCTTCCCCTCCAATTGTGGCAAAAATATACACAAGAAAACATTCTCCAGTTCCACAACGTGTACATGTACAGTTCAGCGGCGATGACTGCTCCTTGTGCTGCACAGCCAGTACTGAAATCCTGTTCCAGATTACCCCGCCACTATTGCCATAAACCCAAGGTCCCCCAAGCAGCAGCTCTTTCTCCTTCACTCATGGGAGCCGCTGGTCAAGTTTGCTTCCTTTCTTGTAGTAGTTTTTTTTAAAAAAAATCATTGTATTGGGGGCTCGTACAACTCTTATCACAATCCATACATACATCCACGTGTCAAGCACATGTGTACATTTGTTGCCCTCATCATTCTCAAAACACTTTCCACTTGAGCCCTTGCTATCAGCTCCTCACTTTTCCCCCCTCCCTCCCTGCTTTCCGCTCCCTCATGGACCCTTGATAATTTATAAATTATTATTATTTTGTCATACCTTACACTGTCCGACATCTCCCTTCACCCACTTTTCTGTTGTCCATCCCCCAGGGAGGAGGTTATATGTAGATCCTTGTAATTGGTTCTCCCTTTCCACCCCACCCTCTCTCCACTCTCCTGGTGTTGCCACTCTCACCACTGGTCCTGAAGAGATCATGTGTCCTGGATTCCCCGTGTTTCCAGTTCCTATCTGTACCAGTGTACGTCCTCTGGTCTAGCCAGATTTGTAAGGTAGAATTGGGATCATGATTGGGGGGGCAGAGGGGCTGAGGAAAAGCACTTAAAAACTAGAAAAAAGTTGTATGTTTCATCAATGCTACACTGCACCCTGACTGACTTCCATCCCCCCGACCCTTCTGTAGGGGGATGTCCAGTTGCCTACAGATGAGCTTTGGGATCCCACTCCACACTGCCCCTCATTAACAATGTTTGGAGTTTTTGTTCTTTGATGACTGATACCTGATCCCTTTCGACACCTCGTGATCACACAGGCTGGTGTGCTTCTTCCATGTGGGCTTTGTTACTTATGAGCTAGATGGCTGCTTATTCACCTTCAAGCCTTTAAGACCCTAGATGCTATATCTTTTGATAGCCGGGCACCATCAGTTTTCTTCACCACATTTGTTTATGTACCTACTTGATCTTCAGCAATCGTGTCGGGAAAGTGAGAATCATGGAATGCCAATTTAATAGAACAAAGTATTCTTGCATTGAGGGAGTACTTGAGTGGAGGTCCAATGTCCATCTGCTAACTTAATACTAAACCTATAAACATATGCACATAGGTCTATTTCCCCATACTCGTATATAAATATATTTACATATGCACATGCCTTTATTTAGACCTCTATAAATGCCTTTTGCCTCTTAGCTCTTTCCTTTATTTCCTTTGACTTTCCTTTTGTCCCACTATCATGCTCAGCCTGCATTTGGGTTTCAGTAATTCCTCTCAGAATTACATTACCCTTGATCAATCCCTATCAGGCCTCCTACACCCTCCTCGCCACTGATTTTGGATCACTTGTTGTTCCCTTGTCGAGTCAAACTATCTTGATGATACTTAAGAACAATCATTTCTGTGTATTCCATCTAGGGAAGTCCATATGTATAGATAGTGCCCATTTGTATTGTTGAAAAAAGATATTTGCTATGACCAAGCCCTTGATCTTATAAAATTCTTTTTTTAAAAAAACAAAATTCCATCCTGGGATCTACAGTTTCATTTCTATCACTGAGGCCACAGTTTCCGATTGCCATTCCTTCCTCTTTGTTTCCAACTTTTGCTTTCCAATCGCCAATAATTATCAATGCATCTTGATGGCCGGTTTAATCAATTCCCAACTTGTCTTGCATACGTTGGACATGCTGTGAGCCTCTAGAGAGCAGTCCCTGGAGAAAGACATTGCGTTGGTGAAGTAGAGGGCCGTGAGAAAGAGAAAGACCCCAAGGAGATGGGGTGACACTGTGGGTGCAGCAGTGAGCTCAGGCACAGAAACACGGGTAAGCACCGTGCCGGACTGGGAAGTGTTCTGTCGTGCATAGAGTCCCTGTGGGTCAGAACAACCTGGATGGCACCCAACAACCACGACAACGATGACAATAGCAAGAAACTATGAGTTGGGGTCGCATGAACTTTGAGTGGACCTTAAAACACCAGAACCAATCTTATAACTCTTTTAAACCTGCAACTGGGTGCGTATGTATCTCAAGTGTGTTAGTCTGGGTTGACTAGAGAAACAAATCCAGAGACACTCATATGTGTGTAAGAGAGAACTTCATCTCAAGAAGTAATTATGCATCAAGAAGACATCCAGATCAAGTTCATAGTTCTATATTAGCCCATGAATTCCTCTTCAGATTCACATACACATGCAATGACGATAAATGTAGGAAGATCACAGGCTGGTGGGTGGAAAGTCTTGTGGATCCAGTGGTGGTGGAAGCATCTTAGCACTGGTGTGCGTCTCCATGTGGCTCCTCCAGCTCCAAGGCTCTAGCTCAGTCAACATAGCTCCATGTAACTTGTCAACAGGAAGGTTTTATATACACACACACACATATGGATAGATAGATAGATAGATAGATAGATAGATAGATAGATAGATAGATCTCTTCTGATAGCAGAATCAAGAGAGAAAGTTCCCGGAATACTCATGAGAAGGCCAGACTAGACTCCATAGACTCCACCCCTTCCTTCTTATGGGAGGAGGCAGACTCATCTTGCTCCTGAATGGATAATAAAAGATTCTATAAGACATTTTGCATCTTGGATCTATTCACCTCACACACTTGATAAAGATAAAAAGGCATGTATGTGATCACGAGGTGTTGAAGGGATCAGGTAACAGACACCAAAGAGCAAAAACCATCACTGTGTGCTCATAATTGCACCTATGATGATTTGTCATGGGCTGGCTCCCCTGGCAGTGGTGTTTCGTTCTGTTGTGCAGGGGGTCCTGGTGGTTGGAATAGACCCAACAACACCTAACAACAACAGCAAAGACTATCTTCTGACCTTGGCCGGGATGTGAACAGTCCTGCCGTAGGCAGGTTACTTTAGAAAGCGGGCTGCCTCTAGTCCCCGAAGCAGCCCAGGAAGGAGCCGTCTCCCTCAGGTGTTTGCCAGGGTCTGTCCTGGATGGAGATCCCCACACTGAAGGTCACAGAATCATGAGTCGTATCCGATTGTTGCCCTGAACAAGCTTCCAGGAATGCCTGTCACTGTCTCAGCCAAAGACAAGGGCCAAGTGGAATTGAGAAACTTACGTTTATTCTGTAAGTGAGACAGAAAGAAGCAGTGACGTTTGCTACCCCCAAAACTGCTTCAAAAATCCAGTAAAATCCAGCAAGTTATAAACCCCAACTATGTGACCAACCTCCCTCCCCCGCCCAATTTTACAATGCTCTTAGGAAACAACTGATCTCCCAAGCGGTGTGAGAGAAAGCAGGCTTTGCAATGGTCACAGGAAACAATGATCTAGCCCAGTGGTTCTCAACCTTCCTCAGGCCGTGACCCTTTCATACAGTTTCTCAAGTGATGGTGATCCCCAACCATAAGATTATTTTCGTTGCTACTTCATCACTGTCATTTTGCTACTGTTATGCATTGGGTGACCCCATGTGAAAGGGTTCTTCAATCCCCGAAGGGGTCTCGACCCACAGGTTGAGAACCGCTGATCTATACCGTTTCTTTTTTTAGGGGTTGGGTTACCATATATCACCCACTGAAGCCTCATACTCCATTGTTCATCCAAAGGGGGGATGCTTCTGCCTGGCTACTTATATCCCCCCCACATCCCAACAATTCTTTTTGGCATGTGATTCACATATCATACAATTCAATAGTTCGATCACATCAAGCAGAGTGGTACAGTCACCCCCACAGTCCGTTTCAGAACACTTTCCTCAATCTTGTGTTCATTGCGATTAGTTCCCTGCTTCCCCACAATATTCCCTGCCACACCTCCAGGAACCATTCATCCAGTTACTGTCTCTCTGGATTTATTCATCCTGGATTTCATATACAGGAAAACATTAAAAAGTAAACCAACTAAAAACTAACAGGAGTTACAAAGTAAAGCAGATTGAAAAAAATTAAAAACCTCCATCAAAAAGACAGCAGAAATATGAGAAGCTAGAACTAATTTAAATGGACCATCAGGCAGATAAAAGGATAAGGTGCTAACGTTGAACCTCCCTGCATCTTCACCAATCCACTTCCCAGTGCGTTCTGCATATCAGCAAGAGTGTGCACCTCCCGGTCCGTGCTCAGAGGGGATTCACCAGGGGCTGGGCCCACGGGTATTTCCCCTTAATGAACTGAAACAGCTTTAAGAATGTGACAAAAGGTAGACCGAACACATTTTAACCTAACTATGTCTGCTGTAATCTACTTTACAATGCTCTCTGTCTGGTAAGAGGGCTGTTCACTTCCTTCAACTATGACTGGAGGGAATTCACCAGAGATTTAATCCATGTGGGACCCTGCCAATGGATTTGGGCTTCCACGGTCATCCATAACCTTTTGCAAATCAGGTGGTCACAATGTAAGCTCTCATTCCATTCCCTCCTTTAGATTCGATTACATTATTTACAATCCTTGGATCACATAGGCTAGTGTGCTTCTTCCATGTGGACTTAGTGGACCCCTCACTTAGATGGCTGCTTGTTTGAAAACAAACCCTTAAGACCCCAGACACTATTCTTTCTGACAGCCAGGCACCATCTAGTTTCTTCACTACACTTTGCTGTAGCACCTGTCTCTTCAGTGATCTCTTCATAAGGGCGAGCATGCAGCAGGGCTGCATCATAAGAACTAATCGGAAAATGAAACAAAAAGAACTAATTGGGTTGGGGCTCAGATTAAGTGCAAGTCTCAAATCCATTCATTCATCCATAGTTTATATATGTCTCTGGTTCACCTTAGCGACATCACTGTCATTTTATGTTAGAGAACATTATCAATCACCCCCCTGCCAATCACTCCCACTGCCATCAATTCATGGTGACCCTATAGTGCAGGGTAGAACTGCCCCCAGGAGTCTCTGGGCCTGCACATCTTCACAGTAGATCGTCTACTCCTTTCCCTGTGGAGCTGGCTGACTGTTTCAAACCGATGACCTTTCAATTAGCACAGGATGTTTATCATAATGGCCTTGACGAGTTAGACCATCCTCCTGATTAAGCTGAAAAGGAATCGTCACTGCAAAAGAAGGGGCTGTTAGATTTTAGATCCAACAAACTAAATCTTAAATTACATTATGTTTCTAGTATTTTGATTCACGGCAGGTGAACTCTGACACTTTCCCCCTCGCACGACAGCCACGCCGCCCAGCCTGCCTGGGTTGGAAGGCTCTGGACGCGTCTTGTAAACTCTTCAAACTCAATGGATGTGACCAGTCATGGTCTCATCCCCACTTCTGTAGTCCCACCTGCAACTGTGATGGACTGATCTGCTGCCAATCGTGAGTTCGAGAGTGTCCTTTGTGCTCCCTGCCTTATCTCAGGAGCTGCCTGACTCTAACCTCAGACACCATTCAGAGCACTTGTGAGTGGCCGCCCTTATGCAGATGATATGTCTTTCCTTTGTCCTGTTTGAGACTTACCAAATGTTCCCCTAACATACAGGGAGATCCAGGCCCTCGTTTGTACTCTAAAACAGGGTTAGAGAAGAGGGAGGGAGGGAGAGAGAGAGAGAGGCCCTCAACAAAATGCATGAATGCAGAGGCGGTGTCAATGGGTTCAAAGCAGTCTAGGATGGCCAGGATGGTGAACTCCTGGGCGGTGTTCCTTCTGGTATCTGTGAAGTCATCGTGAGTCAGAACCAAGCCAATGCCACCTAAGCACAGCAGGAACCCTCGTGGAGGGCATTTCTATCAGAGCTATTGAGGTTCAGAAATGTATCTCATGGAAGTGTCTGCACAGGTACAGAATGCCATATGCATGGGGTAGTACTGGACCATTGCTTATATTAGAAGATTAAAAATAACCAGCAACGAGAAGACTGCTAAATAATGAGATTTCTTTAAAAAAAAAAACATTTTGTTGGGGACTTGTACAATTCTTATCTCAATCCATACATACATCCATGTGTCAAGAACATATGTACATTTGTTGCCATCATCATTCTCAAAACATTTGCCTTCTACTTGAGCCCTTAATATCAGCTCCTCATTTTCCCCTCCCTCCCCATTCCCCCTCCCTCGTGAACCCTTCATCATTCGTAAATTATTATTATTTTGTCAAATAATGAGATTTCAATACAGCATATTATAGTTACAAAAATAATTTAAAGACCATACTACTAATAAAATATCTCTAAGATGTATATTTTAACTACTTTAAAAAACAACCTATTTTGGAATACTGTATATACTCGTGTATAAGCCGAGTTTTTCACAACAAAAAATGTGCTGAAAAACTGGGGTTTGGCTTACACACGGGTCAGTGGTACCCCAGCGAGGACAGCATCTATGATGACCTCCCACCAGCTGAAGCTCTGCACTGGGATACGATGATGATGATGAATCCAGTTTTGAAGGATTTTAACTCTTTACATTTTAGCTTGGTTGCTGATTGAGCTCAGGGAATAGTCCTCTTAAGGTATCATTGTTGATACCTTATTGTTTTTGTTGAACCTATTTTCCACTTACTGTGCTGGTTTACTAATGTTAAATGACTTGTCCTTTTATTTATGTTTTTTATTTAAAATAAATATTTAAATACATTACCCCACTGATGTCTCAATTTGTAGCAATTTTATTTTCATTTGTTTTGATTATTGAAACTCACCAATAGCTTCTGCATTTCCCACCCTAGGCTTATACTCGAGTCAATCAGTGTTTCTGGTTTCCCAGGTAATAATTAGGTACCTCGACTTATACTCGGGGCGGCTTTTATTTGAGTATATATGGTAGTTTAGATTTACAGAAAAGTCGCAAAGACAAGAACGATTTCTTGTCTGCCCCACATTCATGTTCTCCTATAATTAACATCTTCCCTGGGAGAAAGATGGAGTTTTCTACTCCCATAAAGAGTTACAGCTTCGGAAGTCCACAGGGCAGTTCTACTCTGCCCTAGAGGGTCGCTCTGAGTGGGGATGGGCTGGATGAGACAGAGAGAGCTGAGGAGCCCAGGCGGGTTAGTAGGCTACGCGTTGGGCTACTAAGCACAGGTCAACTGTTCAAAACCACCCGCTGCTGCACAAAAGAAAGAAGGGCTTTCTACTCCCATAAAGAGGTGCAGTCTCAGAAAGCTGTGGGGCAGTTCTGTTCTTTGACCTACTCTCATTTTGTTTGGGGGGTGGGGTGCTTGGTGAATGTGTGTGTACGGACTCAGTGTGTGTGCATGTTTGGTGAGTGTGTGTCTGTGTGTATTTTAAAGCATTTCCTTCCTTTCTGTCACTATCAGAAGCTCTGGGTGCTCTTGTGTGTTTTCTGCCATAGTCTGAAATAAATGAGAGATTTCTCCAAGCGTGCTGGCTCTGCTCATCAGAAACCAAGACCTGGGTGTGAGGTGCTCGTTGCTATTGGAGTTTCATTGCTCCTAGGCTCTCTTCACTGACAGATGGACAGAGGAAGGACATGTATGTGTGTGGACTCACCTGTGTGTCCCAGTCAGGTTTCTCCAGGGAAGCAGGAGGGCTGGTGAGTAGAGGGGGAAAGGGAGTGGGAGGGGGAGGGAGAGAGGGAGAGAACTTTATTTGAAGGAATTGGTTCACGTGAGTGTGGGGCTGGCAGTTCTGAAGTCTATAGGGCAGCCTGACAGGCTGGGGGCTCAGGAAGGGGGTGGGGGACACTGCAGTCTTGTACCTGGTGTGCAGGCAGGATTCCTGTGTTACAGTCTTGGGGCAGAACCCCTCTTGCAGTTCTCCTTAGAAGGCTTTCAACTATTTAGATGAGGCCAGTTCACAGGATGGAGAGAGTCAACCTCCTTTATTTGAAGTCAAAAATCCATTTAGCCCATTCAGATTCATAGTGACCTTACAGGACCAGAGGAGAACTGCCTCATAAAGGCTGGGCTCTTTATGGCTGCGGAAGGCCACTGTGTACCACTGGGCGAGGCTGGGGGGTTCCGATGGCAGAACTTCTGGAGAGCAGCTGACTGAGGGGTTCACGTGGGAACAAGGGTTCTCTGTGTGGGAGTGGGTGGGTGTGGTGTGTGCACACAAGGAATGTGGCCCAGCTGGAGCCGCAAAGCACACATCGACTGGGCCCTGGGCTAGAAAACTAATAGGTACAGTGTGTTAGTCTGGGTTGACTAGAGAAACAAACTCAGGGACACGCGTATGTGTATGAGAGAGAGCTTTCTATCAAAGAGTAATTGTATACTAAGAAAACACCCCAGCCCAGTCCAGGTCAAGTCCATAAGTCCGATATTAGCCCATATGTCTGACACCAGGCTGTAAAGTCCTCTTCAGACTCACGCAACCCATGCAATGACGTCAAGTGCAGGAAGATCACAAGCCAGTGGGTGGAAAGTCTTGTGGATCCAGTGCTTGATACAATCGCTGTATGGTTTGTTATAAGACCTGTAAGAGCTCCCAAGAAAATGATCTTTTAAAAATTAATTAATTAACATAAGTTATCGTCTCGGAAACCCACAGGGGCAGCTCCCCCCTGTCCTGTAACGTGGCTGTGAGTGGGCGTCGACTCAGTGGCAGTGAGTTAGGAGCTGTTGAGTGTGTGTGTCTGCAGTTCTTTACCAAGTGATTACCCTTGCGTCCCATCATCTGATAGGGTGGCCATGGAGGCTGTGGCTCAGATGGTGATTGCTTTCTCAGCTGGGACTCAGTTGCAAAAAGCAGAACACCCTCATGTGGCTAAGAAGGAAGAGATTTATTACTGAGTATTAGGACTGAGAAAGACAGTCTTAAGGATACAGTTTCAGAAGCAAAGTCCAAAGTCAGACTGCATGTCTGGCCCCCAAGCAGGCCACCAGCTCCTCCCCTGGGAGAAACCTGTTGGACAGTGGGAAGCCAGGGCCCCTGCTGGCTCCGGTTATTCACTGCAGGAGAATGACGGATGCCCCACGTTTCTTGACCCTGGGCACCACAAAGCCAGAGACAGGTGCTGGATACTCCATTTCTATTATCACCACCTGGGATTTGGGGTGTTCGTGGTGCGGGGCGGGAGACTCCATGATTGTGCCTTCCAACAAAAGCCGCAGAATCTAAGGAAGTGCTTGAATATGCGCGTGTGAAGCGCTGAATCTCAATGATGGTTGGAACTCTAGCTGCAAGGAAGTCTGGGAAATGTAGTTATTTTTTGCTTTCATGGCATTCCAGGAAGGACAAGAGACGCATGTTGATCCGGAGATTGAGTTAATCAACCTTAGATCGAGACTCAGGCCCTTTTAATTGATTGATTGTTCCTTTCATCCATCTCCCAAGCCAATTCACCTTCAAGCAACCATTTAAACCTGTTGTGTGCAGTCTTTTGTTCAGGCCCTTCTTGCAAAGAGGGTATTGTTGAATGAGAGCCAGAAGGCTTTCATGCTAGGGCGCCCATTCTGCTTCCCTTTTTTTCACCCAGAGTATTTTCAGAATCAACAGTTGTTGAGATGTGTGTTTGGGGGGAGTATCCAAAACAAAACAAAAAAAAGCAATGGATTCCCCCCCAAAAAAACTATGTATTAAGGGCTCAAGTAGAAAGCAAATGTTTTGAGAAGGATGAGGGCAACAAATGTACAAATGTGCTTGACACCATGGATGGATGGATGGATGGATGGATTGTGGTAAGAGTTGTACGAGCCGCCAGTAAAATGATTTTTCAAAAATCCAATGTTGTACCTTTAGATGTTGTGAACTTCCTCAAATCGCAAGTCAAATCTCTTTGTGATTGAAGCATGCTTTGTTTATTAAATCTTTGCTCAGCTTGCTATCTTGTCTGTAGGACGGACTGACGGACTCATCTTACAGTCTCCTGTAGCTCCCTCATCTTGTCTGTTGTGCTGTCCCATCTTATGGTCTCTTGTGTGGCTCCCTAGTGTGGTGAGAAACTGGGAGAAACTCGCTAGCTTTTCTCCCAGGAAGAAATGCCTGGAGTTGCCTACTTTCTACACATCAAGTTCAGGTCCGGTGGGGTGGTCGGTTGTCAAGGGATGGAATCTGGAATACTGTGTGGCCTCGATTAAGAGATTAAGATCAATTAGTATTTCAATCCTGAGCACTAGGTTTCAGAAGACTGGCTTAGTGTGGCTATTCTAAATGCGATTTGAGTCTGGGCCTAGACTCCACTGATTACTTCCCTTCCTTGGTTGGCAATGTGAAAAGCCCTGCCCTCAGCAGGGTGAGTTTGCTGACACTTCCCTGGCCAGCCCTGGAAGAGGCAGCCTTGCCCTCGGGAACTTGCCCTTGATGGAAATTGGGGTGCTTAGGAGCTCTCATATCATAGCAGCTTACTCGTTGGGCTGTTAACTGCAGGGTCAGCAGTTTGAAACCACCAGCCACTAGATGGGAGAAAGATGAGGCTTTCGACTTCGGTAACGAGTTACAGTCTCAGAAACCTACGGGAGCAATCCTACCCGGTCCCACAGGACCGCCATGAGTGGGAATTGACTCAGGGGCAGTGAGTTTTCAGAGGACCACCTGGTTTTGAGTTTGATCCCAACCAAGGTGGTGGGAACATCCTGAACCAATCTTGTAAGATGTTCTAAACTGTGTGAGTGTGCGGATCCCAATCGTGGACGCTTCTCCGATGCAGTCTCCCTTGCTACTGTGAGGAAAGGGTCTGCTGCCAGTCAGGATGTCATGAGGAATCCCCTTTGTTTTCCATGCTTTGTAGTGAGCCACTGACTGCCAACCTTTCAGCACTACTCTAGCCTCCTGTGCATGGTTTCCCTTGTCTGGGTAATGATTCTGTTTGGCTCTGTCTTGTTTAAGATTTAATTGCAGGTCTTTAGATTTGAATTTAGGGCCTTTTATCCCCTCTGGCAAGGTCAACCAGCATCAGCTGGGGGTGGGGTGGTGGTGCAAGCCACAAGGATTAGTGCCCTTGTCCAGTAAAACTCAGCACCTAGTGGTGTGAGTGCCTGGGACTAACCACAAGGTTGGAAGTTCCCACCCTCCCCGAAGTGCCCCCAAAGACCTCGGCAAGGTCATGGTGCTGGAGAACCCCGTGGCCAGCAGTTCTATCCTGCACCATACGGGGTGGCCCAGAGCAGAGGCGTTGCATCCCCATGAGGAAGACTGCAAGGCAAGAGCAGAAAGTGTAAGGGTGTTAGTGGGGATCGACTTTTTTGGGGGGGGGCTGTTGGAGAGTGCAGGGGGAGCAGAGATGGCAAGGACATAGTTGGGTTTGCCTCCACTCGCTGGGTAAGAAGTCACACAGACATAGAGCCAGGAGATGGCTCGCGGGATGGTGAGGTGGCAGAGGCGGTCAGGAGGGCGTGGTGAGCCCTGGGGGTCAGGAGCTATAGAGGGAGGAGGAAGTGGAGGGAGGACTTCCCTTTGAGAGTCTGGAAGTGGAAGCGAGTGGTGCTTTGTGAGGAAGGTTGCAGTCTGTTTCTTGAATGCCTGCTCATTGATCTCACTTCTGGAACACAGAGCCATGACGTCCGTCATACACCATTCTGGGGGGTGCGCCTGGCGGTACTCTGAGTGGATGATGCCACTTGTAGGTGGTCCGTACAGCAACTGGGTACGGGAGCTGTAGTGGAATCTAGTTAAGTGTTAAGCCTTTGAATCTGTACCATCTACGGATGGAGCAAAGGGCTGGCAAGCCCCCCTGCTAACAGAAAGGCTGGGTGCTAGAGTCCGCTTACGGGGGGCTTGGAAGGAAGTTCTGATGATCTGCTTCTGAACACCAGTCATGGAAGTCCTATGGAGTGCAGCCCTGTTCTGACCCCCGTGGGGTTCACACGCGCAGGGGTCCTGAGTGTTTGTCAGCGTGCCCAGCACTGAGCTAAGTCATTACTTCAGTCTCACCCTTGTTCACAAAACACCCTTCTGCGGGAGGCACCGCCTCCCTCTGCTTTCTAAATAAGGACAAGGAGCCTGTGAAGAAGTGACAGAATGGCCCAAGGCCACGCAGCTGGTCCAGGTAAATCTGTGACTGAAGCTACCAAGCGTGTGTATGAGTCATTGGAGTCTTGTTTACAAACCAGAAGTGGCGGCCCTGCTTTCTCCGGCTTCCTCTTCGTCCTGCCTTGAAGTTGGCTGGCGCCAGCTCATCTCGCGAGCAAAGAACAAGGACAAGGAGGAGGCCCAGGACGCTCTGTCGCCGCCCGGCGTGGCTGAGACGGGCAAAGGACCTGCTCCTTTCAGGACTGCCCTGATACTCCCTGACCTCCTCTCAGGGACCTTCCGTCCTTAAAGAGCAGAGTTCTGGAGGACAGGGAACTGCCAGTCTAGGAGAGGGAAGCTGACCAACTGCCCATGTCTCGCAGTGAGTCTGCTCGCTCCACAGGGCTTCTGAGCCGGCCTCAGCTTTCTCTGCAGATTGGCTGCTGGGTCGGAACCACGGGCCCAGTGCTTAGCGGAGGCTGCGCTGCCGAGGCTCCTAGAAGGGAGGTAACATGTGGGGCAGGGGTGGGGGGATGGTCAAGTCTTTAAAATATACACTATGATGGTAAAACATATCTATAGCAAAACATCTGCCATTGTGACCATTTTGTGGGCATCATCCAGTGACTGTAACCCTCGAAATGCTGTGCCACTATCAGCACTGTGCATTTCCAAGTATTTTTCATCACTCTGTTAGGTAGCTAGAGCCAGGGACCCGGGGTGTCCCTCTCCATGCCTGGAGCCCCCACCCCCTACTCTGCACAGGAGGTTGGACGCCAGTAAAGACTAAGCAGACACATTCCAAATTCAGGTCCCTGAGCAGGTGGGTGGTACACCTGGGTTGGCCCAAAGTAGGCCAGGTGGGCTTAGTTCAGCTAATGGGGTCAACCAATAGCTTCGATGACACCTCCCAGCGGAAGGCCCCAAGTATGGGGACCTCCAGACCACCCAGACCTCAGCTGCTTCTCTGCCTTCCTCTGGGCTGTGTCATGGTCTCGCTCTATCCTCGGGCCGCCACGTGTGGGTGTGCAGTCCTGCGAGGGTGTCCTTTACAAAACCCACTTGGATCACACACCAGGCTTCGGTGTGAATTTTCCTCCTGCGCGCAGCCAGGAACGGAGGTATTTCCCCTCAGAGAAACCTAACAACTCTTTAAAAGACTTATTACTGAGGGCTCTTACAAGCGCTTGTAACAATCCATCCATCAATTGCATCAAGCACATTTGTACACATGTTGCCATCATTATTTTCCAGACATTTACTTTCTATTGAGCCCTTGGTGTCGGCTCCTCTCCCCCGCCCCCTCATCACTCTTAAGAGAAGTTTGGTATCTCTTAGACCCTCACTGCGCATTTCCCCTCCCACCCCTACTAAAACCACTATTAAATTACCATCCACTTCTGCTACGTGCCTCAAATGCCTGCATTTGCCTATTCCAGATGGTTTAATGTAAGTGGGAGCGTACCCCGTCTGTCCTTTGGTGTCTCACCTCCCTCAGCATCAGGGGCCAAGAGGCAGTCTCTTTAACAAGCTGGGGGTGGGGGCGGGGGAGACGCTGTACGTCTTAAAATCAGGAGAGGTGCGCTGCCGGCAGGCTTCTATCCTCTCTCACCATCCGTACTCAGTCTGAGCCCGTGACCCGAGAAGCCGGCTCTATGAAGAAGAGCGTGGCAGGGAGAGGGAAGGCGGGCTTATCAACAGCCTGGGATGTGCAGATGGCACAACTGAAGACCGAGGAGGGTAGGGCATCTTCAGTGCCCATTCGAGCCCAACACGAAGGACACGGAAATCCTCATCGTGGGACCAGTCAGCAGCATCGTGATGAAGGGCAAGAAGACGGAAGCCGTCGGGGCTGTCACTGTACTTACATCCACAGCCCCCGGCCGTGGGAGCAACAGGCAAGACGGCATGTTGCACGGGGGCAAATCTGCTGCTAAAAGACCTGCTTTAACATGCTAAAAGATCAAGCACCAGAAAGACATTTTCTGTGAGCTGTTTTACAGGGAACCTCATGAGAAGTGACTTTTGAGGAATTAATTTTTTTTCTTTAGCTAATAAACTTTTAAATTATTTTATACCAAAATGTTGAAAAGCCAAGCTGTCCCTTTGGGAACAAAGGTGCACTTAAGGCAGGCCTTGATGTTTTTCAATCTCCTCCTGTGAAAGTGGGACAGCGAGTAATGAGAAATCAATGCATTCCAAACGATGGGGTGGGGGCGGGCAACTCGGCGGGCGGGGACTGTCAGACAAAATCAACAGCTATTTTCTTCTTCTTGGAAGAAGTACAGCCAGAAGGGCCCTTCGAAGGGCGGGGGGGCCGAGACTTCATCTCAAGTGCTATGGACGTGCTGTCCAAAGGGGGCCGGTCCTGGAGAAGGAGTCCATGCTGGATGCGCTGGGAGGTTCATGGAAACAGAGGAGGCCCTGCAACCAGGGTGCTGGGCCTGGAAACTGAGACATTGGGCTCCAACAGGACCCCCAGGCTGTGAGCCTGACTCGGGACAGACCCCGTTTTGCTCAGCTGCAAACAGTGGCGTCCAGCACCTGTAAGGACTTGAGCATCTTGTCATGAGCTTATTTGTAGAAAGCCTATCAACGGCTTGTCCATGTGTTTTTCATTGGGTGGCTTTGGCTTTCGGGTGCCCAGCTGCAGGGAATCAGCCTTTTAAGCGACTTCTTAAAGGGCGTGTGAACCTCTCTCACACAAGACCGGAGATGGGAAAGGAAGAGAGAACAGGTGGCTAGGCAGGAAGTACTTCCTGGGAGGCCTGGCTGGTGAGAGTGGGAGGCTATGCAGAGAGAGGAGGCTGACCGGTGAGTCTTTGAAGTCACAAAGGCCGCTGCTGAGCCGCAGAGGGAGGGCAGGAATCTCAGCCCCTTCTCAGTTCAGCCTGCTCACTAAATGGAAGCAAGAGGAGCTTGAGAAGGGTGTGGTGGTTCTGCTGGGGCTGCTACCTGCCAGGTTATCAGTTCAAAGCACCAGTGCTCCTCGGGAGAGATACTGTTAACAGTTAACAGTCTTGGAAGCTCACAGGGGCACTTAGGTCACTCTGCGTCAGCACAGACTTGCTGGAGGCCAGTTGAGTTTGCTTGGCTTTCTTTGAGCATTACTGTGGAGCCAACTGGGAACCAGTAACCGTCTGCTGCTGACAATACACAGAGACGTGTGTGTGTGTGTGTGTGTGTGTGTGTGTGGTGGGGAGGGGGGTTCACAGGCCCCTAATCTAAGGGAAGTTGTGGACTTTCCCTGCCAGAGATTGACCAACTTGTGCACTCATGCATTGGCCCCTTCTCAGCGACCATCAGGGAGGCCATTGGGGTGCAATCAGAAGATCAGAGTGGGGAGCTAAGGAGAGACCTGGAGGGAGGGGGGAGCGCAGGTCAAGGGCTGCAGCAGGTTGTCTCAGCCCTCTCCCTAGAGCAGAAGGCTGGGCAAGGGAGATGAGCCCGCAGGGGAGAAGCCAAGGTGATTTCAGGGCCCCCATTCCCACTCCTTTGGTAGGGGAAATGGTTTAGCAGGTGCTTTCTAACCAATAATCATTTGCATCAGAATGCCCCTGAGACAGGGAATGAACTTGTTAGGTCTCTCGATTTAGGGGACAAATGGGGCTGTCTCTCAGTGCCCACAAAGGCCCGCAGAGAGGGGATGGAAAGGAATCAGGCAGCCTTCGGACACCTATGGGAAGACCCAAACTGAGGATGCACAGACCAGGATGCCCTCACCCACCATCCTAGGCCCGAGTAAAACCAGTACCCTAGGTACATCACACAGGTGGGCCTAACCCAGCCCATGAAGTCAACCAACACCTTCCACTAGGCCTCCATCCAGAGGAGTTAAATACGCAGTGGCGGGCTCTGTCTCTGTCTCTGTCTCTCTCTCTCTAGCTCTGGTCTTGTGGCAGGTTTGAAGGCAGTGTGCTCCCGCCCCCCCACATACATCACCCAGGCTCTCAGCCTTTTCATCTCTGGGGATTCCCCAGTTTCCACACCCGTGGGGGTTCTTTTCCACGTGGTGGTTCGTGCCCAGTGGTGAGCACACCCTACCGCACCCGGGCGCGGCTTCTGCGCAGCTTGGCACGCTTTCCAGAAATAGTGTGCCGTGCCCTTTTGAGACCATAAAACCTGGACCTTTTCCCGTCCTTCAAAAAAACTGATCTGAGTGACAAAATGCGCCTCGGCCTGAATTCTTTCAGCGCTGGAAGCCAAGGACCAAGGTAGGACCCGCTCCAGACACCTAACCCGCTCACCTGTGGTGACTCTCCTCAGCCCGCTCAACCTCAGCTCAGCCCCAGGGTCTTTAGCTCATCTGTCAACCCTGCTCTCAGTCCCTGGGCAGGTCCCCATGGTTGCCACACTCGGCTGCCAGCCCAGAGGCGGCAGGTTCGAGTTTACCCTGAGGGGCTGTGAAAGATGGACGTGGTGGTCGGCTTCCAGCAGTCCTCCGCTGAACACCTGGGGCGCACAGATCCACCCTGACAGGCGGGCGGGGCGCCCCAGTCTGAGCGGATTTGACAGCAACCAGTTCAGTCTTGTCTGCCTGGGACTCCGGGCTTCCAGTCTCGAGGTCAGCAGTTCAGTTTGAAACCAGCAGCCTCTCCTCAGGAGAGGCTTTCTACCCGCGTCCTGAGCTGCCATGGGGCCAGTTCTCACCCCGTTCTGTAGGGCCACCCTTGACCTTGCTTTTGGTGTTGGCCCACAACTGCCAATAGGCGCCACCGACTGTGGGCAACAACCACGCCTTTCCCAGGGCTTCCTGGGGCTGCCCACCGTGGGTGGGACCTACCAGACCCAGCTCTGCTGGGAAATGGATTTCCTCTCAGCCGCTGTCGCCGCCACCAACCTTAACTGGCACAGAGACACGGAGCCTTGGAAGCCAGCGCCAGGGGGCTGTTTATTGTGCTCTCAGGGAGAAGGGGGTGTGGGGTGTGTGTATGTGTGTTTGTCCGGAGGAGTGGTGTCCAGGTGTGAGCGGGACAGAAGCCAGGGAGGGTGTTCTCGGCCTCCCCAGCCAGAGGGACTGGGGAAGTGTCACCTAACCCTAACGAAAAATATCCTCGGAGAAGGAGAGAGGCAGACAGAGAAGCCGAGGGCCTTGCAGAGATGCCCCGTCCATCTGGGCACCGGGAGCCTGGGGTGGGGGTGGGGGGCCCCCAGGGAAACCCTGGAGGCTGGGAGGGTGGGCTTGTAGGTCCCCCTGCTGGCATTAAGGTGGTGCACCCCTCTCCGGAGCCCCTTCCATCGGCAGAGACTGGAACCCATCCCTGCTTGCTGGATGGTGGAGGGGGCTGGGAAGCCAGCCTCTGGGAGCTGCTCTACCCCCAGAGGTTTATCTTCAGCCACTACAGGGGAGAAGAAACGGGTCTGTGGGTGGGAAGGGCTTGGGGGTGGGGCAGAAAAATCAGAGGGTGGATGGGGCTGTGGGGTGTTGCAAGCTCCCCTCCCAGCCCCCTCCTCCAGGTACCTCGTTCAGGCTCAAGCTAATGGATCCAGTGTTCTTGGGGTCACTGGTCAGGAAGTAGGCTGTTTTGAAGAGGGGGCAGGGGGAAGAGGGGCTGAGAGCTGAGTCTGAAGACCCTTTCCTAACAGGGTGGGGCACAGGAAACTCTAGTCCTTGCTCTTCCCAGCCTGGCAGGGAATGCACACTGGCAACTCTCATAGAACAGCCCCAGGGATTGAGTGCCGGGCTGCTAACGGCAAGGCCAGTGGTTCAAACCCACCAGTTGACAGTCTGCCTCTGAAAAGAGTTCAGACTCTCGGGGACAGACTGAGTCAGAATCAACTCGATGGCAGTGGGCTTTAGAGCTATCCACTTGCACATCTTCTCTGTGAATGAAGTCCTTTGACTCTTCAGGTTGGTCCTGTGAGGACCAACCAGCCAAACCAACTGCGAGGGGGCTGATGTTGGCTGGTAGAGACCCCTGCAGGACAGGATAGAACTGGCCCCATGGGTTTCTGAGGCTGCAACTCCTTCCAGGAGGAGAAACCTTCATCTCTCTACCGTAGGGCGGCTGGTGGTTTCAAACTGTTGACCTTTGGGTTAGCAGTCCAGCACTCTACCCACTCCCCGCACCAGGGCTCCTTCCTGTGAGGGCAGGACTGGCATTTCGTTATCCACCTTTCTCCGATGGGGGAAGGGAGGCAGACAGACAGACATCCAGGGGCTTGCCCTTCTCACACAGCCAGGAACGGGTCAAGCCAGGATGGGAAGCTAGGTCCCGGGGGTCCGACTCACATAACATGGCCCTCAGCTTCAGGGCACAGATGAGGAAGCCGTCGAAGGCCATGAGCTTGTTCTCGTCGGCGTACCTGGCCACCAGCACCTGCATCACCTTGTTGTTGAGCTTCAAACCTGGGGGTGAGAGAGGGGTGGGTGCAGGAAGAAGCCTCCTCCACAGCACACCCGGCGCCTCCCATTCGCTGCCCTGAAGCCTGCTCCGATCCCTGGCTACCTGCTTTCTCAAACACCAGGCGGATCTCATAGGAGTTGAGGGTGCCCGACTGGTCCTGATCACACTCCCGGAAGATGTCCTGAAGGCACAGGCAGAGGTGGGAGGGCCGCTGACAGATCCTCCTGTTTGGTGTGTGTGTGTGTGTGTGTGTGTGTGTGTGTGTACACGCACGCGTACATGCATGTGGGGGGCATGTGTGGTCACGGACACCCCCACCACCCAGCTGCAGTTCCATTCCTTTCAGAACCCCCCCTCTTCCACTCCGCCTTAGTCTAAACCCCCCACCCTGTTCCGTGCCCTTTACCGTCCACTTCTTGATACTCCTCCACAGGACTTGGAACTCCGGCAGATCCAGCTTGCCCGAGCCATCCCTCTGCATGGTGGTTAAGGGCCACAGTGGAGGGGCTTCTGGGGCAGGGGGCAGCGAGGCCCGCCCAGGCGGGAGCTCAAGACTGGGGCTCCCAGTCCTGTCATGACCAGCAGCACAGATGCTGCTGGCTGGCTACCCCGGAGCCTCCTCTCCACCAATGAGGTGGGCAGGGCCGTCCTGGGCCAGGCTGGGGGTGGGAAGGCAGGAGGCCCACTGGACTGGAAGATACATCCATGAGGTTGATCATACAGCGGCAGGCGTCCAAGGGGAATTTCTTGATCTTGAGCTCCGTGACTGTAAGGAGGGGAGGAGGTTAAGGGGTGTGGGGGAGTGGGTGGCACGAGGAGTGTCCAGGATGGGGTGCCGTCTGAGGGCAGGGGTTAGGGGACAGGGGTGTATGTGGGGTGGCTGACTCACGATTGAAGAGGACTCTGTTGAGCAGCTTCTGTAGTTCATACACGTTCATCTCTTCATCCTGGAGGGGGGCGGGGGGGGGGTGCAGAACGGGACTGCAGAGCCCAGCTCTTCAGTCCTACCTCCCTTCAGCCCCCAGCGCCGGAGCTGGCTCACCTGTCCTGACACTGCCTCAAACAGATTCAGGAACTCCTGGTCCAAGTGCGCCACAGAGACCTTCTCCTGTAGGGACCGCCGCCATGAGGAATGGGCTGTAGGACCCCACCCAGAACCCCCAGCCCTGGACTCCTCAGTAGCCCCTGGGCCCCAGCCTGCTCACCTCTTCAAGTAGATCGGCACAGTTTATTTCATCCAGTTCACTGCGGGAGAGGTGGGGAGGTGGGGGTCAGGGACTGCCAGGGGTCAGGGAGACAGGGCTTTCCTTGGGGGTGGCCAGGGCATGTTGGATCGTGGAAGCCATAGAGAACAGGTTCCAAGGGACCCAGGTTCTAACTCTGTCTCAGCTGCTGATTGGGACTTCCCCTTCCTGGGCCTAGCTCTCCTGGGCGGTATCAGAGGGGCAGAGCCAGGGCAGCCCGGAGGGCGGCTCTCTGAGCTTGGGGCAGGACCTCACCAGGACTCGCTGTGCTTCTCCGTGAAGACACGCAGCAGGAAGTCGGCCTCCTTGTTCTGGTGGTAGGTGGAGGGGATGATGATGTATTCTCCGGGGGCCAGCTGCAGCTGGCTGCTCACCTCCCGTGACTGGGAGAAGATTTCCGAGAAGCCAAGGTCCTGGTATTTCTGGAAGAACTCCTTCTTCAGGTGAATATTCTTGATGTTCTGAAACTGGATGTGCCCTGGAGGTGGGTACCGGGTGCCCGGGGTGGGGTGGGGGGCATGGGTCCCTCAAGGTGTCTTCTGGCTGCACAAAGGCAGGGGGAGGCACCCCCACCAATGGTCTTGGATTGGACACTGCCCAAGGGGCAGGTAACCCCAGCAAGGGCTCTTCCATCTGCAACCCCCATCCAGGGCTGCCAGGGGGTTGGAAGCCTCAACCCAGACCCCCCCACCCCACCCCCACCAAGCCTTTTGCTGAATTTCCCTGCTTGCCCAACTCTATGTAGTCAGGGATGGGGCAGGGCCTGCCTCCAGTCAAGTCCCACGTCTTCTATACCTCCTTTGGGACCTGGGGAGGGAAGAAAGAGGAGGGTCAGATTTCTAGGAGCAAAGGGACTCAGGCCTGCAGAAGCCAGGTGAGATGTGAGCAGTGAGGTGTGTGTGGGGGGGGGGTGGGGGGGGGCTGCAGTTCAGGACAGACTGACAGCTATCAGTGTTTCTGGCATTCAGAATCACACTGCTCGGGACAGCAGAGCACAGTGCACACGAAGTTTCCTGGGGTAAAAACTCGCAGAGATAGACATGATAGCACACCATTATTATAGAGGAAGAAAGGAGGTGGTGGTGGCGGGGGAGGTTTTCACACTAAAGGAAAAGAGTGAAGACTGCCCTGAGGCGGGGGAGGGAGGAGGGGGAGAGGGAAGGGACAGGCAGGCAAGGAGGAAGGGGGGGGGGTAAAATAACCCCCAAACACACAGGAAACTGATTGTGGAAGCGACGGTACAATATTGCTTGATGTGGTTGAACTGTGGAGTGACATAGGTATTCATTCCCAATTAAAAGTGCACCAAGGGAACAAAAGAGAGGAGAGAGAGCGCCCCATCTACGGGGAGAAGGAGTCTCCTGGGATGTTGTCTTGCTTGATGAGGTGAGCCTGGCAAACTGCGTCCAGTGTGTTTTTTCTTTGCATGTGTCCTATTCCAAACATAAAAGGTCATGCTACTAGAGGTCTAAATATAGGCATGTACACATGTAAACATATTTACATATAATGATAGGGGAATACATCAATGAGCATATGTTAAGTATCAAGGTAACAGATGCACATATTGGGCCTCTACTCAAGTACTCCCTCCACACAAGAACACTTTGTTCTAATAACCCAGCAGGCACTCTGTGATGTTCACCTTCTGGACACATCATTGAAGACAAATGGGTGCATAAGCAAGTGTGGTGAAGAAAGTTGACGGTGCCCAGCTATCAAAAGATATAGCATCAGGCATCTTAAAGGCTTGATGGTAAATAAGAGGCCATCTGGCTGAGAAGCAACAAAGCCCACATGGAAGAAGTACACAAGCCTGTGTGATCTTGAGGTGTCGATGGGATCCGGTATCAGGCATCAAAGACCCAGAACAAAAAAAATCATATCATTGTGAATGAGGGGGAGTGTGGAATGTGGACCCAAAGCCCATCTGTAGGCAACTGGACATCCCCTTACAGAAGGGTCTTGGGAAGGAGATGAGCCAGTCAGGGTGCAGTGTAGCAACAATGAAACATACAACTTTCCTCTAGTTCTTTAATGCTTTCTCCCCCCCCCTCGACTATCATGATCCCTATTCTACCTTACAAATCTAGTTAGACCAGAGGATGTACACTGGTACAGATCAGAGCTGGAAACACAGGGAATCCAGGACAGAGAAACCCCTCAGGGCCAGTAATGAGAGTAGCGATATCAGGAGGGTAAGGGGAAGATTGGGGGGGGAGTGGTAAGGGGGAAGAAAAGAGGAACCGATCACAATGATCTACATATAACCCACTCCCAGGAGGACACAACAGAAAAGTGGGTGAAGGGAGACATCCATCAGGGTAAGACATGAAAAAAAATGTTCAAGGGTTTATGAGGGAGGGAGGAAGGGGGGAGGAGGGAATGAGCTCATATCAAGGCCTCAAGTCCAGTGAAAATGATGGAAACAAATGTACGAATGTGTGACATGGATGGATGGGTTGTGATAAGAACTGTATGAGCCCCCAATAAAATGATTTAAAAACAAAACAAACCGGCATGCCACAAATCATAATAGTGAACGAGGTAAAAATGGGGAAGGGCCAGAGCCCTAGAACCCCTCCAGAGTCCCTAACCACCGGACCTCAACACTGGGCTGAATGGGTAGAGAGGGAGGAAAAGTGGAATGGAAAGGGCCTTAAATCCTTTTGTGATGCGTGAGCCTGTTTCCGAAACAAAACAAAGAATCTATATTGCTGTGGGGTGATTTCTACCATGTGACCCCAAAGCGGTGAGGCCGCTTGCCCAGCTGCAGTCCCATCCTCTAAGAAGGGCCCCGGGCTGGGATGGAAGTACTCGGGCGGGCGCATCTTCAGAATTGCCCTTCCTGGGGACCTCAGTCAGTCACATCCTGCGGGAACCAAGCTCCCTGCCGGGTCCAGTGGATCCCGACTCACCACAGCGGGCCTGAGGGTTTCCGTCCCAGACTAGAGCCCTTGGTGGGAGTCAGCCGCCTCATCCTTCTCCCCAGAAGTTAGCAGGAGATTGTGAAAAGGGGCAGGGTGCTGAGGACCAATCAGCTTGCCTGAAGATGATGTGAACCCAGAGTCTCCAGTCTACCAGACTTCTCACCCCTCACCCGCAGGAATGCTCAGAATGTCTGGTGCCTTGCGGCCCAGCCCAGGCTGGAGGCAGCAGCCTTTCCCCGCTGACCTTGGATGCTCGATGTCTGGAGGTGAGTCTCTGCACCTGGGAGTCTCAGAGCCCACAAGGAAGGCAAGACTGTGTGTGTGTGTGTGTTTGTAGGCCGCTGAGGCCAGCCCGTCCCTGCTACCACCAGACAGAGCATTAGGTAATTACGGTAAATCAGTGGACACCTTCCCTGTGGATGCTGACCAGGCCCGGGGGTTAAATGGAGCACCTTAGTCATGACGGACCTAAGCTCTCCAGAGGGGTGCAGCCAGGCGACATGTGCATGGCCTCATTCAGGGGCACCCCCTTCCCATGTCTGTCAATGGTTCCACATATACCACGGGTGGGGGGGCATCGCTAGCCACAGCCCCCCATGTGAGACAGTCTCATCACGGTGGGCTGTTGAGAAATTGGGGCCAGGACAACTCTGCACCCATGCACGCTGTGCCAGGTCCCATGGTCATCCTTCAGAGTGGGTCAGCCCCCAGAAGGCATGTTCCACCCGCCCTGCAGTCCGGGACGTGGTCACGGGGAGCCCTGGCCACCCTGACCAGTTCCCCTCTATCGCCTCCTGGTTAGCTGTGGCCCACTCCTCACCTCCACGGGCCTGGTATTGATGCGCAAGTTGGGGGAGCGGGGGACAGAATCCAAATTCTGTTGCGCAAAAGAAAAGCCAAACGCGGGCACAAAGTCCACCAAACTGCCCCTGAGAGCCTGCCACCCACCTCAGCCTCCCCGACACGCCAGGTGCCAACCACACCACTGCTGCCCACCCAGCCATTTCCAGTCCAGTGTTAGCCGTCTTCTCCCCTCCACTGAGTGTAGCCATCCACCTCAACCTGCTGGACAATTCCCGGGGTCCAAGAGACCCAGCCTCCCCCGACTGTGCAGCCTGACGGGCACTGACTCCCCAACTGCCCATGTTTCTTTAACTGCCCTTTAGCTCCTTCGACCCCTCACCTGGAGCAGCAGTATCACCAAAACCACCCCCCCCCCCACACACACACCCCCTTGCAGAGAAGCTCCAGGCCATGGTTGAATTAGCTGTGATGGCTGCCACCAGCTTCTCGCCATTCTTTTCAATACGGAATGAAGAAGGCCTATCGCCCCAGAGGCTCAGAAGTACCTACAAATACTTGGCCCCCCCAGGGACCCCTTGATTTCACACAGTGGGCAACTTAAGGGTCCCTGGACGTCTGGCCAGACTGGGACTTCCGTCCTCTGGAGGGGCAGGCTGCCCCGACCCAGTCTGGGGCGGCCCTTTTGCAGGGGTTCCATCTTGCAGGACGGAAGCCCACAGACATGTCAAAGCCAGCACGGGGGGCCAGAAGCCCGGAGACCGCCCAGAAGATGACTGTGGGCTCTGGGAGGCGGGTCGCATCTATGCCCCCGTTGACCCAGAAGAATCCCCCCGCCCCCCCCCCCTCGCTCAACTCCCTAACTCTGTGTGTGTGGTCCAGCCGGCCCCCTGACATCAGGAGAAAGGTCCAGTGCCTTCAGGGCTTTGGCGGCATGAGCATCACCCAGTTAGTGGAAGTGGTCAGTAAAGTGCCCAACAACTGAGACAAGGAGGCGGAAATGTGTCCGACTCTAGAGCCAGGCGTGATGGATGCATCCCTCCCGGAAGCCATCCTGCGGCAGCTGGGGTGGGGGTGGGGGTGTTGTGCGTCTCTGTCTGCAATGGGGCCAGCCCTGTGAGGACCACCACAGAGTAGCCGCTCCCTGGACACCACGTTTCACAGAAGGCAAAGCCTCTATATCTGCTTGGGAGGGGGGTGGTACCCCTTTCAAGTGGACACAGGCTCTAACATCAAGCCTCAACTGCTGTAAAACAGGCTCTCCTCAAGGCCTCTGCCCTCGGTCTGCCGGACACTCACTGACATGCCCAGAGCTGACGGGTACCGTTACCTGCTGATAATGGTCCCCACTTTCTCCAGATGGCTAAAGGCAGACCCACCTGCACAGAGAAGGCCTGAGAGGTGACCCAACATCTCCTTCACAAAATCATCCCTGCCCCCACCCCCATACGGAATGCCCCTGACTATGGGAAGTGACAATGGACTGTCCTTTGTAACTAGCCACCCTCTTGGGGAGAAAGTGGAACTTAACCCTTGGCCTACCACTCTCAGGGATCAGGGAGACCAGAGAGCATGAAGTGGACCCTGGAGGCCACAGTGGGAAAGTTTTGCCAGGAAACTGGGTACCAATGGCCCAAGGCCCTGCCTTCGCCCTGCTCCTGGCTTCGTGCACCCTGGGGCCCAGCAGATCCTCTCCTTTAAAATAATGTTTGGGAGGCCCATCCCTAGTAAGGCAATTCAGGGGTGACCCCACTGCCCTGGGGCTGCAGGGCCTGAAGGGTTCCAAGTTTCCGAAGCTGCCCTCAGAAACATCCCCCACGTCCTGCTAGGTGGGTGTCAGGGCCCCTTGGGAAGCCCAGGCCATCCTTTTCTGCCCGCTGACTCGGTGTGGAGGAAAAGCCATAAACAGGACCCCTTACGGCCAGCACGCACTGGGCCCCATACTGTAATATTGGTAACCCCAACTGCTGTCAGTGACCGGAAACGCCCTGTGGATCCATCACATCCAAGCCCAAACCTCATTCCCCAGCTACCCCTACATGGACCACCAGCCGGCTGGACTCCTTTGAGCCCACTCAAGTGACCCTGAGCTGAGAGCTACTTGCTGGGAAAGGCCACCACCCTGCCCTGGTCACAGAACCAGAGGCTGCCTGAGTCTGCGGAGACCAAGCGCCTCATGAACGGTCACTGCTGGAGCCCCCCACCCCTGCTCTCACACTTAGGACTAACCAAAACTGCCCGTGGAGAATGGTCTACCTTCCTGCGGGTGCTCCTTTCGGCCTGTTTGGGTCTTTAATCTGCTGACAGTCCCCACAGCTCCACACCTGGCCTTTACGGATACTGTCTCGAGACCCTGTTGTCCTCGATGCACCGATGATGCCTGCCTAGGACCCAACTGTGAGGATCTGATTGCCCCGCTGTCTGGGTGCGCACATACCCTCAAGGGGATGGGGCAGGGCCCTGGAGAAGGAGAACTGACACGTGGAAAGGGGACCCTTGCACCCTGAGGCCCTTGTACTCCCCGGACCACCGCTTGATGGGGCTGGACGTCTGATCCTGGCAGTCAGGAGACCAAAAACAAACTCCATGTGGTCAGGGGACCCACCACAAGCTCCCCACTGTCAGCCGCAACAGCAAAGCTGCCCCTTCCATGCCCTGGTACCACGTGTACACCAACCGAGAGGGGGGCCCTGAAAGTGCTGCCCACGAGTAGCCCAGAATGTGGGCATCAAAAGAGGGGACATGTAAGAAAAATCAGAAGAGGGAATTTTGAGGACGATGACCCCAATTAGAGCAGCCAGTCCACAGAGAGGACCACATGGCCGGCCCCACTATGAGACATGAGGCCCCTCACTGACCCATGGCCCTGCGGGGGACAGCATTGGAGACACAGTGTAGGAATTGCACCCAACCTGATCCCGCCACACCTAGGCAAAGCACTGGGGGAGTGCAGCGGAACAGCAAGGGAATGGAGTGGCAAGGTCCCCAGGGAATGCTGAAGGTGGACTTTGGGGCCAGGGTGTGGTGCCCCAACAGACTAGACTGGAAAACACTCCTAAAGGCCAACAAATGGTCCTTGAACGAACTACAAGCTTATCTTTCTTGTTGGAAAAAAAAAAAAAGACACCGAGAGGGAATTTTAACCCTTGGGAAAGAAACCCACCCATATACTTCCTCATTCCAGGAGCGCACCCATCCCGACCCCCTTCCTCCTGCACTAACAACCCCGACCCGATGGCGGCGCTAGAAATCCCTCTGTAATCCTGCTCACCTCCTGGTGCAGAGAAAGCACAGAAGCTACGCCCACCCGCCATTCGGGGGCGCCAGTCCCATCTCCCCTTTCAAGTCCTCCAAGGGTGCTGCCTCGTCAGTCCTGAGTTAGCCAGGGCTTTGCTGCCACAGTTGGGCCTGGGAGCTCGGGGCCAGCGACTCAGAGGACACCTGGTCAAGTGGCACAATCTAGTCCACATAACCAATGCTCCACATCCTGTCGTGGTGAGTGGTGACGGGGGTCTCCAACGCTCGCGACCACCATTGAGATAATTTATGGGCAACTCTTGGTCTCCCCCTGTCCCCAGGGAAGAGATGCAGGATGAAAAAAGACTCACAGAATGGGCCTCAAGAATCTCGGCCAGCGGGACCCCGAGACACGGAAGAGCTAGATGGTGCCCAGCGGAACACCCCCAACTCCTCTGCAAGGCGTCACATCCAAAGGTCCCGGGATGAGGAGGGGAGAAAGGGTGGCACGAAACACAAAACTCAAGGGGGTGGACCCGGAGGACACAGAGGAGGCGGGGTGGGACTGCCCCGACTAGAAACAAGAAAGCTGTGAGCTGTCCCCGCCACCCACACCACGGGAAAGTGCCAACAGAGCCAAAGAGATACGTGTTGGCTCAGTGCACGCGTCCGTGGCTGCTTCCAGAATTTTTGAAGCACAGGTATGGGGAGTGCTCCTTGGGGATTTATCCTGACCCTGCACGGGGGTGAGGGGGTGGGTGCCCGGAGCTTGGGGTGGGGGCATCCGAAGGGGCTTCTGGGAGGGAGGATGGCTATACAGGTAAAGCACAGGCTCTGCGCCTGATCGGGAGCTGGGTGGACTTGGGCAAGTGACCGCCCCTCACGGTGGCCATCAATCACGACAGTCTCTGGGACAATGGGCTTTAGGTTTTTGAGATGTGGAAGAGGGGGAGAAAGAGAAGAACAAAAACCTTGCCGGTCCCGCCTGTCTCGTGAAGCACCTCCCAGAAGGAGGGACCGTGGGGGGCACTCCTTCGCTCCCAGGGGTCTGAGGAGGTGGGAGTGGGGGGCCGGAAGAGGAGGATGCTCACCGGGAAGATGACAAAGCCGATGGTCTCCAGGTCACTGAACCGCCGCCTCCTCCTCATGTGCTTCTGCATCAGGGCCACCAGGCAGGTGCACATGGCCTCGTTGTCCTCGGGGTCGTCCTGCTCCAGGAGGCTGATCTTGAACTGCGAGTTGGCCCAGAAGGTGTCTGTGGACAGACCGGTCGGGCTCAGCCACAGGCCTGTCACCTCCGTGGGGCTGGACAGTGGGCTGGCCCCTGTGCCTGTGACCTCTGTCCCCCACCCGGGGCCTGGTTTGGTAGCCCCTCGCTGGCTCACACACCCATGTGGTCCCTGCAGCCCCCCGCGGTGCTTCCCCGCCTCCAGCTGCCCTCGTAGTAGGAGGTATGCCAGTAGCTCTTGCTGTCCCCGGAGAAGGCGTCCGGCGTCAGGTTGCAGATTTCCAGCAGCGTGTAGTTGTTCTGGAAGTCCTGGAATGCCATCCTGGGGGGTGGGGGGCACGAGGGGGCAGGGTAGTGCCTCCCCACCCAAGGGACAGGTGGGAGGGTGTCAGGGAGGGGAGGGACGGGGCGGGAGAAGAGGGGTCACCAGAGCCACACTGACCAGAACTCCCCATCCTCCTTCTTTTGCCACAGTTGCTTCCGGATGTCGGGTGGCACCTCAAGCCACTCCCTGGAGCTGAGGCAGAGGGTGGGAGTGGAGGGAGAGGGGCAGGGGGCAGGAGATGAGGCAACCCCTTTTCGTACCTCCCCCTCCTCGTCTCCCCTCTTCCCCCCATTCCCCTCAGTCCAGAATGCTGCCTGCTGGGGCCCTGAGTTAGATGCCAGGGGCTGGCCTGCTGCCGCCCATGGCATCCCCCAACTTTGCAGGCCTGCGGTATCCTTGACTCACCCGAGAGCCGAGCCCTGGGCTGGCCACCTACTTGTCACTCCAGGCCCCAGTCCACTCCTTTTGGCCCCAGGGGTTCCGGAGACGAATCAGTGTTTTCATGGTACCATGGTGGAAGACCTGCGGGGTGCAGGAGAGGGGTGTGTGTGTGTAGGTGACAGGTCAGGGGAAGACGGTGAGGAGGGGGCTCTCCTCCGTCAGGGGCCAGTGTGAGGACTCACATCATAAAGGCCGGTCACTGAATAAGCGTGTCCTCGCACCAGATTCCTCCTGGTCATGGATTCCATGTCTTCGCCGCTGTCTTCCATCTGCAGGGGGCAGAGGGAGGGGCCTCAGGATCTGCTCAGGTACAGGGGACTGCTCTCAGGGCTCATGGGAAGAACAAACAAACAGACAGACAGACGGACACCCTATTTGGGCACTGGTGTGGGTTCCCCAGGCGCTGGCCGACTCGCCCTGGTGGGCTTGCTAAAGTCAGTGGTTCTCAACCTTCCTCCTGCAGCGACCCTTTCATACAGTTCCTCATGTGGCGGTGACCCCCCAACCATAACTTTATTTTCATTGCTACTTCATCACAGTCATGTTGCTGCTTTTATGAAGTGGGTGACCCCTGTGAAAGGGTTATTTGACCCCCAATGTAAATGGAAGTACCAGGTCACAGCCAGGGAGCTCCAATCCCAGTCTGTCTTCCTTGGTCTTCCTCAGGGTCACACATGTTTCTGTGCATTCCTGTCCCACATGCAGGCACACACACACACACACACGTCAAGATCTAGGACATCCCAGCTCTACGGGAATTCCTTTCTTGGCCACACTACCTTCTGAGCTGCCCCCCAGGACTGACAGGAACAAGTGACAAGCAGGAGCCTCTGATTCACCGGGTGGGGCTTGTCACCTCCAGTCACAAACAGAAAATGTCTGGATCCCAGGTCAGGGACAGGCACGATGAGGGTGTGGCAGTTTCTGGTCCAAGTCTGCATAGCCCAGAATTTTACTCATGGGCCCTCACATATTTCCAAAGGTCACACTTAAAAAAGTAAAATGTGATCTCTGGAGTTCCTGGGCGAAGTTTCCCCAGCGGTGTACGCCCTCCGTCCACAATTCTCTGCAGGAGAACAGCGAGGGGGGCTCTCTGCTCTGGGAAACCCACAGGGGCAGTTCTACCCTGTCCTCCAGGGCCAGCATCCCCTCGGAGGCAGTGAGTTTGGTTTCTGCGCCTCCCTCTCCCTTTGTGTTTGCAGGGTGTTCCTCTCAGTGGCTGAGCAGTATTCTGTGGTCAGGCTGTACCACAGTGGGCCCAACTGTTCATCCTTATGAGTAAGCGGCTGCGAACATTCTGTACAGACTTTCATGAAAGCATGTCTTCAATTCTGAGGGGTCACTGCCTAAGTGCACCGTGGGCAGCTCTTTTGTGTATCGGAGTGTGCATGTGTGGAGAACCTGCTGTGGTGGTGTAGGGGACTGTGTGCACAAGTCTGGCAGTTTGAATCCACCGGAGGCTCGGCAGGACAAAGCCGAGGCTATCTAGTCCCATCAAGAGTGACAGTCTCAGAAACCCACAGGGTTTGGATTTGGGGAGCTTGTTGTGTGTAGGTACCAGCCCGGTCCCGGGGTCCAGTGAGTTCACAGCCCTCCTGCAGGGTGACAACTTTCTGGAGAAGGTGGGCCAGGAGTAAGGATACAGATAAGCAGGATAATTTCAGGTCATGATAAATGTTGGGGAGTAAAATCAGAGCCCAGTTGCGAGTAAATGGGGTGGAACATCTAAATGGATAGATAGATGATAGATGATAGATAGATAGATAGATAGATAGATAGATAGATAGATAGATAGATAGATAGATAGATGATAGACAGGAAAGAAAGGGGCCCTTGAGCAGGAAGGTGGATGATACAGAGCTGACATCTGGGGAAAGAGCCTGTGGGATGAAAGCGGCATCAGGTACAAAGGCCCGGAGGCAGGACCAAGCTTGGTGCCTGAGGGGCCTGGGGTTCTGCTTACTTCGATGGAGCAGCCCATGAGGGAAGATAGGTCCAGGGCCTTCCTAATGAGCTTCCGCAGGTTCTGGGACGGTGCCTGGAGTTGGAAGCTCTGGGCCACACCCCCAGTGAAGTCCTCAAAGCCTTCCACGGTGCTGCCCCCTATTAGTGCTTCGTAGGATCCGTTCAGCCTGTGGGCGAGGGGTGGAGGTGGGAGCTGGGACCTTGGGGTGGTAGGGCAGGGGGCCAAGGAGGGCTGCCCTACCTACCGCTGCACTGCTCCTTCCGTTGATGCTAGCTGCCCCCGGGCCTGCCAGCTGCTGGGGTGGGGGGGCACAGCGGCAAGCCCCCCTCCTTGGCTCCGGGCACTCACTTGGCATAGGCCTTCTCCAGCAGGGCGCTCCAGAACTCAGTGGCCTCGGCGGAGTGCAGGAAAGTCAGCTTGTTATTTTTGGTGGGCAATCGGTCATCCACTACCACGTCCACCCACTGGCCGAACTGCCAAATCTGCGGGCAGCGAGGTGGGCCTCGGTGGGACACTGGGTCTCTTCCCATATATACAGAAAACACACACACACACACACACACACACACACACACACACACACACACACCCAGCACCTCCTGGTGGCCTTGTCTGGTTACATTCCCGTGTCAGTGACCACCTGGCAGAGACCTCACTCACGTCTTTTTTTTAAAAAATGATACAAAGTTCACTTTAATTTCATTAAAGATGGGGGAGGGGAAAATGAGATGATACAAGGGCTCAAGTAGAATTATGTTTTCAGAACGATGATGGCAACAAATGTACAAGTGTGCTTGACTGGATGGATGGATGGATGGATGGATGGATGGGCTGTGGTAAGAGCTGTACGATCCCCCAATAAAATGATTTAAATATTTTTTCATGAAAGGCAGGAATATAAAGATTGGCTCAATTTTACTTTTCGTTTCCCGAATAGTTACTTATTTCCCTACTATCTTCTCCTCTGCTCCGGCCCTTCCTCTGGGAGAGAGAGGGGCAAGGGGCATCTGGACTTTCGGATTTCCGCGGTCTTAAAGCCTCTTCAAAATTCAGGATCTACAGGTATTCTGTGCCACGGTGAATTTCCCCCCACGTTGCTCAGTTTAAAGACTGTGTCAGCCTGAGGGCTTCAAAAAGTTCATGGAAAAATTCTGTTACTCCTTTCCCCGTGGATTTTCCGAGGACCCCCCACGTGGCGCTGTGCGGCGGGCATGGACATGCAGTGGCAGCAGGGGGGGGAGGGTCAAACGATGGCGACTTGCTCTGATAAGTGCTGTTTTTTTCTTCAAAAGGCAAGAAGACGGGCTCACTTCACAGCGTATACACAGGCGCTCTCTCTCTCTCTCTCTCTCTCTCTCTCTCTCACACACACGCACGCACGCACGCACTGAGCACCTCTGCCTCGCAGATTGCCTGCCTTCACCTGAAAGTGGAAGATGCCGGCGTAGTTCTTCTTGAAGCTCTGCCCCCTGGGCACGACACGGTTCAGCAGCGTGGGGTTGACGGTGAGGGAGCCGATGGCAGCCAGCAACCAGCAGTCCCCTGGAAAGACCACCAGTGAGTGTGTGTGTGAGAGAGAGAGTGTGTGTGTGTGTGTCCCAGAATCCAGGTGTGTGTGTGTGTGTGTCCCAGAATCCAGGTATGTGTGAGTGTGTGTGTGTGTGTGTGTGTCCTAGAATCCAGGTGTGTGTGTGTGTGTGTCCCAGAATCCAGGTATGTGTGAGTGTGTGTGTGTCCTAGAATACAGGTGTGTGTGTGTGTGTGTCCTAGACTCCAGGTGTGTGTGTGTGTATATCCCAGAATCCAGGTATGTGTGAGTGTGTGTGTGTATGTGTGTGTGTCCTAGAATCCAGGTGTGTGTGTGTGTATGTGTGTCCTAGAATCCAGGTGTGTGTGTGTGTGTCCTAGAATCCAGGTGTGTGTGTGTGTGTGTGTGTGTGTGTGTGTCCCAGAATCCAGGTATGTGTGAGTGTGTGTGTGTGTGTGTGTCCTAGAATCCAGGTGTGTGTGTGTCCTAGAATCCAGGTGTGTGTGTGTGTATATCCCAGAATCCAGGTATGTGTGAGTGTGTATGTGTGTGTGTCCCAGAATCCAGGTGTGTGTGTGTGTGTGTGTGTGTGTGTCCCAGAATCCAGGTGTGTGTGAGTGTGTGTGTGTGTGTGTGTGTCCCAGAATCCAGGTCCCAGGGGAGCAGACCCCTGGCTCTGAGGGGGTGGGCATGAGCCAATAAGAATGCCCCTTCCCCTCAGGTGTGTCCGGGGAAGAGGTCAGTAGGGAGACACTGAGGGCAGGAGGACAGACTTTGGGGAAAGGAGCTCCTGAAGCTTCCCCACTAGTCAAGTGGACCCACAAGATCAAGCCGGAGGTTGGTTCTTTGGACCCTTAGGGAAGAGGGATCTCTGGCCTCCAGGTCTTCCGGACTCCTTCCCTCAGACTCCACCCTCACCTCAGAGTGCCCAAGACGGCCCTCCCCGAGGGCGTCCACATGGCGTGGACACTCCAGCGGCCCTGCGAAGAGGCCTCCCTCAGATGACGGACTGACAGCTCCCCGTGAAAGACCCTGGACCAGACCCACCCAGAGACACCGCCCGCTTCTGATTCTGACCCCGGGAACCTGACACACTGGGAACCTGATGTGATGGCCGCCGCTTGTGGTGGTAGTGACAGAGCTCTGGGGTCATTTGTTAGGTGGTCGTAGAGAAGTCAGAACAGTGACCCCCCATCCCCCCACCCCCCCCCACCCCCGCCGCAAGAGCCAGGCTGCAGCAAGTCCTGGCCGCATCCCCAGGCGAGGGGGAGGGCTGAGGGAGCCAGGCCAAGTCTGACACTCCCAGAAGGTGTGGGAGGAAGAAACAGAAGCGGGTCAAGTTCCCCAGCCCCCAAAGACACCCTGCCTTCCCCCTCCGCATGGCCCCTCAACTCCCCTCCCCGTGGAGAGCAGCCCTGCCCGAGCCCCACTCACCAAGCCCGCCCTGGCAGATGTCTGTCTGCGTGGCTCCATCTACAATGAACTGCGGGTTCCTTGTGATTTCCTGCGGTGAAGGGGTGGTGGGGTCTGGGGTCCCCTGACAGCCTGCCTTCCACCCAGCCTCCCGTCCACTTTGCCAGGGGGAACCTCCCACAGACTTCTAGGGCAGTGGTTCTCAAACTTCCTAAGACCGTGACCCTTTCACACAGTTCCTCATGTGGTGTGGTGACCCCCAACTGTAACATTATTTTTTAAATTTCATAACATTATTTTCATTGCTACTTCATCCCTGTCATTTTGCTACTGTGATGAATGGGGCGACCCCTGTGAAAAGGCCGCTTGACGCCCGTGTTGAGAACCGCTGCTCTAGGGGAGGCATGGAGGCGGAGCGGGGAGGGCCCAGGGCTGACTCCGTGAAGCTGCAGGTTGCTGTAGGAGTTTGGGTAACTTTTCTGAGGGGAGTCTGAGAGTTTGTGCTTAAGAATGTCCAGGACTGTCCCCAGCAGGAGAGCGGGGGGCGGGGGGAGCATCGTGCCAGGGCCAGACTGTGGTAGAAGAGGGTTGGGATTTGTCCCAGGGATTGGGGCTTGCTCAGTCCTTGGCCTCCCCCGTCTAGGGCTCACCTTGGGCCGGTGCCAGATGATGTTCTGCACCTTACTGGACTTGGGCCCCAGATCCTTGAAGCCCAGCGACGAGACGTCTGCTGGGAACAAGGGGTCCTCGAACAGCATCCCCGTCTTCAGACAGGCAGCCTGCAGCTCCTCGAAGTTCTGGTTTCGGAAGACTTCTGCGTTGTTGTGCTGGCCCAGGCCCTTGGCCCGCAGTCGGTTGTGGCTGATGCGATCCGCCATTTCTTTGCAGGTGAACACGAACCTCAATGACAGACACAGACAGACAGCCCCCTGTGCAAATGGGCAGACAAACAGACAGACCCAGAAGGGGGAGCAGGGCCAGAGACAGAAGGCTACCCACAAAGTGCAGGAGGAGGCTGCTTCTGGACAAACCCGGGGGCCTGGGGACCCCGATGGGGCAGTTCAGCTCTGTCCCACAGGGTCGCTGTGGTGTCAGATGGACATGGTTCACAGCAGGGGCTTCCGGAGCTTTTGATTTGGGGGTACGAGCAGTCAGTGGACTATCACTCGGCCATAAATGGGAATGAAGTCCCTGGGTACACAATCACTTCAGCCACTTTCAAACAAAGTTGAGCAGGAAAGGTGGGCAGAGGCAGGAGGTGGGTGGGGAGGAAGGATGAGCATGGCCATGTGCTGCAAAGCCGCTGGACATCTCCCGGATGCTGAATGGGAGCCTAAGCAGGACACACCTTAGAAGCAGGCTGCTGGGTGACATGGAACATCCAGCAGAGGACGTGTGGGCCACCACGTAGTGTGAAACCACAAGCCCTCCGTGGTTTTGCTGATGGGTGGGAGGGGGTGTGGGGGGAGTTCCTGCTCAGGGAGCACCAAGATCATTTGGGAAGGGGCAAGGCCACATGAAGGCTGTAACTCAGCGGTTCTCAACCTGTGGGTCGCGACCCCTTTGGGGGTCCAATGACCCTTTCACAGGGGTCACCTGATTCGTAATAGTAGCAAAACGACAGTGATGAATTAGCAAGGAAAATAATGTTATAGTTGGGGGGCGGGGGCACCACCACATGAAGAACTATATTCAAGGGTCGCGGCATCAGGAAGGTTGAGAACCACTGAATTGTAACCAGAGTGGCTGAATGAGAAATCAATTGTTGACTTGGCTAATTGTGTTGGGTGTGTGTTTCACCGTAATTTCAAAACAAAATAAAAACAAAACAATAAAAAGCCAAAACAAAAAAGGAATTTGCCTTGGATCTGCTAGGGAACCCGAAAATAGACAAATGGCCAATCAGTAGATGGAAAAAAAAAAAAGACTAACTCTTCATTAGCCTTCAGGGAAATAATCCCAGGTCACAATGACATCCCCTCCCCACCCGCCAGGACGCTTCAAACAAATACAAGAGGAAGGAGAGCAAGACAGGGAGACCTTTGCACCTTCCCATCTCCTGCTAGTGGGACCCGCGCCCCCAGGGTCCCTGAGTCCCTGAGTGCCGGTGTGGCTCAGCACCTCCCCTCCACAGGCGTTGTAGACGCAGGTGCAAATGCTCCCCCATGGATTTCGGTCCCAACTGTGCGGTGCTTCTTAATATGAGTGGATGATTGAACTGCCAGGGTGTAGGATCAGTGGACTGGGTGCCCATCCAAATGTAGAAACAAAATAAAAAGGAAATGTGGGCTCACACAGAAACTTGTGCGCGCATGTGCCTAGCAGCGTTACACATCATCGTCGACAAGCAGGGGAAACGCAGGCGTCTGTGGAGTGACGGATGGGACAAGACAGTGCGGCACGTCCATAACACGGAGCAGTGTTTGGCAGTGAACAGGAATGGAGTACTGATACAGGCAACGGCATGGGTGAACCTTGCTACGTTAGGCTAAAGAAGCCGATCACGTCGTTGTGATAAGAGTTGTATGAGTCCCCAATAAAATGATTCAATAAAATAAAAAAATTAGGGTCACGGGGAGGAGACAAGCCAGTCAGGGTGCAGCAGTGTAGCAACGATGAAACAAACAACTTCCCTCTAGTTCCTAAATGCTTCCTCCCCCCACTAGCAAGATCCCAATTCTACCTTACAAATCCAGTTAGACCAGAGGATGGACACTGGTACAGATAGGAACTGGAAACACAGGGACTCCAGGGCGGATGATCCCTTCAGGATCAGTGGTGAGAGTGGCGATACTGGGAGGGTGGAGGGAAGGTGGGGTGGAAAGGGGGAACTGATTACAAAGATATACATATAACCTCTTACCTAGGGGATGGACAACAGAAAGCGGGTGAAGGGAGACGTCGGATAGTGTAAGATATGACAAAATAATAATTTATAAATTATCAAGGGTTCATGAGGGAGGGGGAAGCTGGGAGGGAGGTGAAAAAAGAATGAGGAACTGATACCAAGGGCTCAAGCAGAAAGCAAATGCTTTGAGAATGATGAGGGCAACAAATGTACAAATGTGCTTGACACAATGGATGGATGTATGGATTGTGATGAGTTGTACAAGCCCCCAATAAAATGATTAAATAAAAAAATTACATGCAGCAAGTGAGAAAAAAAAGGAAAGACGCCAATCACAGAAGACCACATATTGTAGGAGTCCATTAATATAATATGCCCTCTTAAAAAATAATAATATGCCCTCTTGCTCAAAACCCACTGCCGTCGAGTCGATTTCGACTCAGAGTGGCCCTACAGGACAAGGTCAAACGGTCCGTGGGGGTTTCTAAGACTGCGACTCTTTCGGGGAGTGGAGAGCCTCCTCTTTCCCCTGAGGAGCGGCTGGGGGTTTCCAACTGCCGGCCTTGCAATTAGCAGTCCACCAAGGCTGGCTCAGTCTAGAGAGATGGCAGCTAGGCTCATGGTTGGCGAGGGCCTGTGGGGGTGGGAGCGCTCGCCCCAGTGCTGAAAGCCCACGGGGCTTCTTCGGAGCGATGCTCATGTTCTGAGACTGACCGTTGTGTTGGCCGCACAATTCGGAACCTCCTAAAGGCTGATGGGTGAAACACTCTAAGTGGCTGAACTGTGTGGTGTGGGAACGACGTCTCAGCGAAGCCGCTTTCACACAAAGGCCTGCAGCCCATGCCCAGCACGACCGGCTGGTGGGTGTGGAAACACACCTACCCCTCTTTGTGTATCGACGACCTCATCACCCAACGTTTTGTGTCTACACACAGTGGAAAATAGAGCATCAAAACAACTCGCTCTCTGACTAGGCTGGGCCTGAAGAAGCCCGCCCACCAGGTGAGAGGTGAGTGTGGCCAGGTGAGAGGTGAGCTTGAAGGCCCTGTGTCCACTGGGCTGGGTAGTCATGCTCAGCAGTTTGGCAGTTAGGGCAGGGCTCCAGTTGGTGGTTACCCCACGATGGAGTCCTCTCCCACCTTGTGACCCGATGCAGTCCGTTCCCCATTCACAACCCACTGGCTTTCACCTGGGGACCTAGTCCTTGGGCCGTAACAGTGATGGCAAAGGAGACGCGGGGCAATGGGTTACCGAGGATAACAAGTGTCCCCAGGTGATGCTCAACCGCTGACCCAGAGCTGGCCGGTTTGAACCTGCCCAATGCATCTTGGAAGAAAACACCTAGTTGAGGGGAGGAAGGGGGAAACTGATCGCAAGGATCAACACATAACACTCCCCACCCGACTCCAGGGGGATGAACAACAAAATTGTGGGTGAAGGGAGACAGTGGTCAGTGTAAGAGATGAAAATAGCAATAATTGAGCATTTATCAAGGCGGGGAAGGGAGGGAGAAGGGAGGGGAAAAAAGAGAAGCTGATACTAGGGGCTCAAGTAGAAAGCAAATGTTTAGAAAATGATGATAGGGGAGGGAAGGGGGAAAATGAGGAGCTGATACCAAGGGCTCAAGTAGAAAACAAATGTTTTGAGAATGGTGAGGGCAACAAATGTACACATGTGCTTGACACACAATGGATTGTGATAAGATCTGTACGGGCCCCCAATAAGATGATTTTTTAAAAATGATGATGGCAACATATGTACAGATACGCTTGATCCAATTGATGTATGGAATGCGGTTAAGAATGGTAAGAGCCCCGATAAAATGATTAACAAGAAAAGACCTAGTTGTCTGTTCCCCCAAAAGATGAAAAATCCACCAAACACAAAAAAAATTTTTTTCTTTCTTTTTTTTTTCTTCAAACCCATTTTTGTTGAGCAGATTCTGACCCCAGGAAACCGCAGAGGACAGAGGTAAAGGGCCCCCACAGGCCTTCCAAGGCTGCTCTTTAAGGGAAGCAGATGGCCTCGTCTTTCCCCCATAGGGTATTGAGTGGGCTCAAACGGCTCACCTTCCTGTTAGTAGGCACCATGGCCCTTCTTGTAAAGACTACATTCAGGAGACCCCGTGGATCAGTTCTCCTCTGTCTCTCCCCGCAGGTGGGGACAGCAGCAGCAAAGCAGGCAAAAGGGAAGCTCAAGGGAGCAGCCAGCGGGAGAAAGTGGCCTTGTGGGGGTAGAGGGCTGCTCTGAGAGGGCAAGTCCGGGGCTGAGCCAACTGGGCTTCCACCCCACCCATGGGACTGCCGGGCCACAGAGCTGCATGCCTGAGAAGCTCCCCTCCTACCAGTTACTGTCCCCTCACTGCCCCGCTTTCTCAGCTGACTGGAGAGCCAAGGTCCTTGAAGACATCACGGGCATCCCCTGTCTGTAACCCAGCGTCCGTCCCTCCTGCTTCCCTTTCTGTGTTCTCTTCCCTCCCTCTGTTCCAGCTAACGCTCCCCTGCGACCCCCTCTGGACTGGGCTTATGAAGGAAATGCTTTGATGATCACATTTTAAAAAGTGTTGTTACCCCCCGTTTCCTGGCAGTTGGGTTGTGAAACCCTGGCCCATGGTCCACCAAACACCAAATACCAAAAACCAACCAACCCACTGCCATTCCGACTCATAGGCACCCTGTAAGAGTGCCCCTGGAGGATAAGGTACAAGTGCCCCCCCCACTTTGGGTTTCTGAGGCTTTACATCTTTTCAGGAGCAAACAGCCTTATCTCCTCCTCCCCACCCTTCTCCACCCCCATGGCTCGATGCTTTCAAACCTACAACCTTGTGTTAAGTAGCTCAAAGGGCTCCCCTATACAGGGAAAGGTCAACATTCACTGTGGGGCCAGCCTTCTAAACCATCTGTTCTGAGGCATAGAGGGGTGTGATGGGAGAGCTGAAGTGTGGGTGCTGGGGCAGGGCAGGGACCTGGTGGGAGAGGAGGTGGCCACTGTCACAGTTACCACTCTGGGCCCAGGCCGCATGTCCGCCCAGCACCTTGGCCAGTGGGCAGCAAATGGTGGGGAGCCTGGCTAAAGTAGGGGGACTGAGTCTGAGTACCCCCAGCGTCCTCACTCCTGCCAGAATCCCCCCATCACCCACTTTGCCCCTGTGAGCCTGTCTTCATGGATCCAAACCACACCCACCGGGGGTGCACCTGGACTGGCAGTTTGGGGTAACACACTTAGATGTGGGAGGCTTCCCCTCAACCCCCGGAAGAGAGCAAGGCAGTAAGGGTGCACACTGAGGAGAAGAGAGGTGGGGACCGGCCCACTCCTTCTGGAGGGAGCACCTGGAGCCCCAGGCTGCACCCTGCACACACGATGGGACCACGCAGGTCAACTTGAGGCTCCCATTGGTGTGGGAGTGTCCAGACGGTCAGGAGGCTCCATGCCCCCTGCCCCACCCCTCTCCCCTTAGGGGATGGGGTCCTACCAACTCAAAGGTTGAGTTCAGTCCGAAAGCCACACCTCTAGGTCTTGGCCTAGGGACTGAGCCCTGGAGGGGGGCGGACAATGGGAGGGACACTGCTGGGTGTAAGAAAGGCCCTCCATTTGGAGTCCTCTGCAGAGCATCTAGGGAGCCCTGGCGGGTTTCCAGTTGGGCTACTGGGCTCAAGGTCAGCAGTTGGAGAGCACTGGCTGCCCTGCAGGCGTGGGGGTGGGGGTGGGGGAAGAGGAGGCTTTCTGTCGGGCATCCTGCAGGGGCGGCTCCGCCTAGTCCCTGTCCTAGAAGGTCCCTGTGAATTGGCACCGACAGTGAGACAGGGAGGAGAGCCCTAGACCCGCCTGAGGACAAAGGTCCCCTTGCTACATCTCCAAGGTGCGGCACAGTTCAGGGTATGAAAGGCCCCTCCCTGAGGGCTCTCTGCTCCCCGAGAAGGTGACGAATATATGAGAGCGATCATCACCCCACTCCCACCCGCTTCCTCTCTGACCTGAGCAGGTCCAGCAGGCAGTGAGGTGCAGCCTGGAGACACAGACCCAAACCCACCTGCCAGCCTGTTGTCCCCCTTCTTCCCTCCTCTGCCTCCTGAGCAGGAGTCACAACAGCTTCTGTTGAAAGGACCACAAGGAGGAGGAGGTGGGAGGAGGGAGATCTGTGGTCTGCATGAATCCCAGATGGAGCTGTGGGGGTGAGGGGGGTGTGTGTGTAGGAGAGTTCAAAAGCGCCTCTGGAGTCCATGCCAACTCACAGTGACCCTGCAGTCAGGGTAGAGCTGCCTCTGTGAGCTTGAGACTGCACCTCTTCCTGGGGGCTGTAGGAAAGCCCAGTCATCCTCCCCTGGAGCTGCTCCAATGGCTGACCTTGAAGTCAGCAGTCCAGTGTATGTCCACTAGCGCCCCTTCTGGGCAGGGGGGGCGCTCCTTGAGAAAGATTTAGAGTGTGGGAAAGTGAGTGCCCCCTATAATAACACTTTAAAAAATTGAAAAAAAAACACACCATTTTTAAAAACCTGAAGAAGGGAGGGCACAGGGCCCTGGGATTGTTCAGAGCCCGTACCTAGGCTGAATCGAGGGCGAGTCCCGCAGAGCAAGAACGGAGGGTCTCAGTGAACCGAACAAGGAGAGTCGTTGTGCCAGGAGCAGCAGCCCCGGAAACACAACAGGAAGCAGAGGCCCAAGGTCACAGTGGGATTCAGTGTAAGCAGAGGTTCCAGACTGTGTGAACGGGGAGGGGGGGGGGCTGCCGCTGCGTGGCTTCTTGGGGGAAGACATTTCTCTTCAGCAGGGAGGGCCATCTCTGTTCACTTGCCCAGCCTTATCTCTCGATAGCCCTTCTTACTGCGCGACCAGCAAACCCTCCAGTTGCTCCGGGGCCCTTCCAGACGGCCTCAGTGCTGGACATGATGACCACTCTCCCCCCAAAACAACCACCGCAACCAATAAGCAAACCTCACTGCCATTGAGTCGACGCTGACTCATAGTTGCCTAACAGGATAGAGTAGAACTGTTTCTGTGGGTTTCCAGCTTGTAAAGCCTCGTTTTTCCTCCCAAGGAGTGGCGGATGGTATTGAACTGTGGACCTTGCGGTTACGCAGCCCAAACCGTACTCCACCATATACCACCAGGGTGTATCCTCACTCTGCGTCAAAAAGCCATGCAGTCTTGCCCAGGAAGGTCCTGTCCTTGGACGCTGATTGTCCACGGCCATCATCACTGTCCTAGGACAGGATTCTCCAATAGAAAAGCAAGATGAGCCCTCCCCCTTGCCAAGACCCTCTCAGGTCCACCAGGTGTAGCCACTGCCACACCTGTCGCTACAAGTGAGGGTATGAGCCCCTGGCTTCTTGAAACAGCCCTAGAGAGGGGGCTTTCCAAGTCTGGAAATCTTCCTGAGAACAGCCAGCCTCATCTTTCTCTTGTAGCGTGGTGGGTGGGTTTGAACTGCCTACCTGGTAGTTAGCAGGAAGGTTTGAATGGCTGCTTCTTCTTAGTTTCTCTCACCGGAAAAGCCCCCAAAACTATCTGTTGAAGAGAGTTGTGCTTGGGGCTCATCTCTGGGGGCCTCCCATCTACTAGGGGTGCCCCTTACACCCCACCCCTCCAACCCAGTGCCACTAGACCTTTCAGTTGGTGACGGTTGGCACCACCCAGCGGTTCCCATCCCAGAGCAGGGCCCCATAGATGGGGGACACCAACTCTTAACACCCCCCCTTTCGGCCCAGGTGTGGGCTCCGAGGCAGCCCAGGGAAGCTGGTGTTAGGTCTGGGTCCCTTTGGATGAGGGGGGTGGGTGTGCAGTCTCTTGGAGCTCCGTGGCTCACACAAGCACTCCCTCAAGGCAGCTGCTGACAGGCCCTGCTTCTCCAACCTCTCAGTGCAGAGAAGCAGGAAGCCTACCTGTACCCAACCCCTTAGGATGCCCTCCCCATCCTGTAGGAACACCTGGTCGGATGGGGGGCGGGGGAGGCGGTGAGGAGTGGGAGACGGACGGACCATTACCTCCTACCTCTAGAGCAGAACATGCTGGTGGCTTAGCGTGGTCCTTGACAGTTGAAAGTTCTGGTGGGGAAGGAAGACCCCACCCCCGCCCCAGAACTCTCAGAATGCACTTTAACAGCTGCCTGCCTCCTCCTCCCTTGTCAGTTGCTGACTGCCTTGCTAACACAGTTCCTTTCAATCTGCCTAAACCGGAGGTCCACCTGCTGTGGGGACAGGTGGTCGGCAGCCCCACCTGGGAAGCCTGCGGTGGGCTGGTGGGCAGGCTCAGCCCTCCCCTCCAGCCTGGAGGAGTGTAAATTCTGAGTACTAGGGCTTCTGAGAAAGTCCCAAACCGATTCTGAGTCTCCACACAGGATCAGTCACACCCTGGAGTCCACCAGGACCCTGAACTGCACAGTGGTTGCCCTCAGGCAGACTGGGTTAAAATCGGATTGCTAACTACTCCCCTAACCAGCTGGGCAGCTGAGACCTTAGAGCAGTGGTTCTCCATCTTCCTTATGACGCCACCCTTTAATACAGTTTCTCATGCGGTGGTGACCCCCAACTGTAACATTATTTTCGTTGCTACTTCATAATTTTGTTACTGTTATGAATTGGAGACCCCTGTGAAAGGATGCTCGAACCCCAAAGGGGCTGCAATCTACAGGTTGAGAACCGCTGCCTTAGAGACTTGCCTAAGTGTGTCCTTGGTGGAATTTGGGGTGCTTGGGTCACACAGTCATGAGATTGAAGTTCCGGGGACAGCACCAAACCAACCCAACCCAACCAAACCAAACCCATCCAAACCAAGCCTGCTGCTCTTGGGCTGATGCAACTGTTGGTGACCCTATAGGACAGGGTTGAACTGCCCCCATGAGTTTCCAAGACTAACTCGTTAAGGGAGTAGAAAGCCCTGTCTTTCTCCCAAGGAGCGGCTGGTGGTTTCTAACTGCTGAACTTTCGGGTAGCAGGTCAACATGTCCCCTACCAGGGCTCGGGGACAGCACAGGGCTCACACAGTCACGAGGCGTGTCCTTCCAGTGTCACCCTGACTGCCTTGGTCAGAAGGCCCTGGACCAGCCTTGTAAGCTCCTCTGACATAATGGCGCGTCCCATTGTGGCTCTGTTCCCGCTCTGCAGTCCTACCTGCCACTGTGATGCACGAGTTTGTGACCATTCCCTTGGATCCATGCCTCCCTTGACCAGCGTCCTGACCGTGCAACCTCTGACGCCATTTGGACCTCATGTCAATGCCTGCCGTGTCTTTGTCCCTTTTAAGACTTAATCAATGTTTTCCTTAGATTATACTTGAGAGTGGAGGTCTCAAACAAAGCCCCCTGGCCTGTCCTCTTGAGAAAGATGGGGCTATCTGCCCCTCAGAAACCGTACACAGGTCCACTACTGTTGGTGGCTGTCCAGGGGTCCGGGAGACGGGTGCTGGTTCAGCCACAGACAGAAACCAGTTTGATTTGAGAAACTCCAAAGTTTTCTTCCTGCAGATGCTGACAGAAGGAATCAGCGGGGTTTCTACCTGCACACAGTTTAAAATTTCTGTTAAAATCCAGCAAGTTATATAGCCTAAAGCAATGGTTCTCAACCTGTGGGTCACGACCCCTTTGGGGATTGACCTACCTTTGCACAGGAATCACCTAAGACACTAGGAAAACACATATTTCCGAGGGTCTTAGGAACCGAGACACCACTCCTCTATCCGTCTCCAGGCGGGTCCGCCCACATGCAGCATAGAAGTGATCTCAACCTTCACACTGACATTGGCTTTTTATGCACTGTCGCAAAATGTAGCAATGTGGTTTACTGTTGTTGTATTAAGACTGTTACACATGCTGCACCATGCTTCAAGACAAAATTTCATTTATTTATACTTAGAAATAAATATTTCACAATAGATGATGACATGCTGTTTTTGTGATTCATCACTATGCTTTAATGATGTTCAATTTGTAACAATGACAAGACATCCTGCCTATCAGCTATTTACATGACTATTCATCACAGTAGCAACATGACAGTGATGAAGTATCAACGAAGATAATGGTATGGTTGGGGGGTCACCACCCCAGGCGGAACTGTGTGAAAGGGCCACGGCATTAAGAAGGTTGAGAACCACTGCCTTCAAGGATGTGACAAAAAGCAGGCTTTGCAGCTGTCCCAGGAGGTAAGGAACAGGTTTTCCAGTGGGAGGACTATTGAGCCAAGGGGCAAAGGAGCAGGGTTCACAGGAAACCGGTTTACACTCCCCCAACGGCTTATGTCATGATTACTCCAGGGGCAGGCTTATCTAAATCAATGGTCCTGCTTCCCCTTTCCCGAATTAGAATTAGAGCATCTTTGAGTGAGTAACAGATTAAAAGGCATTTTCTACTGTGGAGGTGGGGGCTGTCACATCCTGGGTCCCTAATTCTCAACAGACCAAATCCCACACTGAGGGACATCTCCAACCTTTTCACTGTGAGTCAGAATTGCCCTCAGGGCAGGGAGAGTTTTTTGTATTTTTTTAAATTTTGGACAAACTCTGTGTCAGTCATCGAGTTGATTCCAACGTCTCATAGTAAGTGTTCAGTAAGGAGACCTGGCAGCACACCTGTCTAAGTGCTTGGCTGCTCACAGAAAGGTGGTTAGAGACACCCCCACCCAGGGAAGGACCCGCCCTGTGCTTGTGGACGGGTCACAGCATGGGAAACCCTGTGGGGTGGTTCCACTCAGGGGGCACAGGATGCGATGGCACCCAGTAGAAGCGAGGAAGCGCCCCCCTAGTGAATCCTTGAACAGCTGGCTGCAACAGTGCTGTGATTCCCATCTTACAGATGAGAACAGCCAGGCCCGGGAATGACCTGTAACTTTTGCAAGGTCACACAGCCTGAGCACTTGGTCAGCTAGGACTTGAACCTAACGTCCCAGCCTTTATTCATCAGTCTGCTGCCCCCAGCGGTCAAAAGAGGCAAGTGACATGGACTTTGGGATTCCCTGGCCTTTCCACTCTGTGAGTCTACCCTTGTGTCCCTCTCAGACGCAGCCCACCCAGAGCCTGAGTTCGGCTCTGCTCACGGAGCATTGCTCAAACCCAGTAGTGCCCCCTCTGGTCTGAGGTCCTGTCTGTGAGGTGACACAGGGGCAGGGTGTGGGTGGGCATCGTCTACTATTATAGCCTCCCACCCAACAGAAGGCCCTGCTCCTACTGGCCCTCTCTGTGTTGTTTGGGCCTGATCTGGAAACATTTGAGCCTCACTTTGCACATTAAGCTCTGCCAGGAGCCTCTGGGAGACCATGGTCGGGGAGAGCCCCCACTGAAGGAAGGCAGGCATGCTGGCTAGGTTGTCTCGGTTGACCAGAGGCTTGGGCTGAGGTCTGTCGGGCCTTGCTGTGTGGACAATGGACTGCCAGGCAGTTAGCAATAGCACATCTGCCACCCGGGTAGAAAACAGGTGCTGGGGCAGCGTTTTAGGGCCCAAAAGAGACCCGAGTCTCAAACATACCATAAGGAGAACATTTATGAAGCTTGAACAGGCCGAAGGAAGTCCGGGTACAGAGACATATCATCTGGAGGACGGAGGTCCTAACGGCCTCTGAGCATTCCCACTCAGGCAGCTACTTAAATAAGGCAGAGACACAGGGGACACAAATTCATCACTGGTAGCAGTTGGTTCATTACAGTGGCAGGTGGGACCACAGAAGGGGGCATGCCCGTCATATTAGAAGCTGCCCTGGTGGTGCCGTGGGTTACTTGTTGGGTGGCTAACCACAAGGTCAGCAGTTTGAACCCATCAGCCACAGTGAGGGAGAAAGACAAGGCTCTCTACTCCCATAAAGACTTAGAGCCCCTCTCGGAAACCCACAGGGGCAGTTCTACTCTGTGCTAGCGGGTGGCTCTGAGCTGGGATCGACTTGATGGCTGTGGGACATTATGTTCGGACGGGACTCATAGGGCAGGACTAGTGACTTGGACTCTCATGTCCAGGCAAGTCCTTAAGGGAGACTGGGTGGCAGGAGAGGAGGCGGGCAGTCCACTTTCCAATGCACTCTGCTGGAGGGCAGGACTGTTCTCAGCCCCTGCTGGGTGGTCTGAAGGAATTCAGTGGAGGCTGAAACTTCATGTGGGCTCCCCAACTGGATTTGGGGCTGAATCCTCATGGGGGCTCCTCAACTGGATTTGGGGCTTCCACTGTCACCCACAGCCCTCTGCAAGCGGGGTGCTCGGAGTTTAAGCTCCAATATGGCACCAAGGAGCCTTCGCAGGGCCAGGCTGCTCCTGGGAGCTTGTTCAAACAGCAGCTCTCGGACCTCACTCTCAGTCCGCATGGCTGTCACTTCCAGAGCTCAGCTAGCTTGTCCCCACTGCTGCTCACCTTCACAGTGACTCATCTGGAGGCTGTGAAACCACTGCTGCCCCCCACCCCCCCGAGCCCCCAGTCCTGAAAGCTCTTCTGGCCAGTGGCAGCTACTCCTTACCTGGGACCCTATTTCCTACCCGCCCGGCTGTCCTTTCCCCTTGTCCACCTCACTTCCCGGGCCTTGCGTGGCTTCCCCTTCAGTGGGCCCTGCTGTCGGTGGTGGCCCACACCCCCGTGGCCAGTCTCAGGCCAGATGCTGGCATGCTTTTGGTTGGAATCCAGCGACGGGCACCATTTGGGGCACGCTTTGGCCTTATGCACTGTGGGCATTTGAGCAGCCACCCCTCTGGAGCGCAGGGGTCTCCACTGTTAAGTGAAAAGGTTGGACGAGGCGCCCAGGATTCTTCCCTCTCATTCCAGCTTTGCTGGCTGTGTTCCAGTCCAGTTGGGTTAGCTGAGCATGTGGTGGCAGCCCCTTGGGGGTGCCAGTCTCCTCTCCTCAGAGGTTTTATTGTGAATGGAATTGTGTCCCCGCGCCATCCCCACCTCCTAATTTGGGTTGGAATCCCACCCCTTATACCTGTGAGTGTGATCCCATTCTTTGGGAATAGGTCTTTCTTGGTGATGCCTATCTTTATCTGCTGGGAGCCGAGTGTGGTTAAGTGCTGTTAACCAGAATTCCCTGGTTGTAGAACCCACCGCTGCTCCCTGGGAGACTGATCAAGCTTGAGGTTACCGCCTTGGAGACTCTGTGGGATGGTTCTGCCCTGTCCTACTGGGCCCATATGCTTCAGATTCAGCTCAAGGCAGGCAAAGGCTTGATTTACACCCAGTGGAGCAGATTCATGGAGATAAACCAAGCAGGGATGTGGGCCGGATCAATTCCTCCTGGAGGTCACGGAGGAACAGAGCAATGAGGCCGGCTTCCTGAAGCTCAAGCCAGGGCCTCCCCCTAGAGTGGCGCCCCGAACTTGGACCTCTAAACAGTGGAGAAAATGGTTTTCCATTCTTTAGAGCCCCTCTGAGTCCCAACCAAAAGCCCAGACTCAAGGCCAGCAGGTTCATGCTGACTGACAGCAACCTCCCTGGGCGTTTCTAAGCCCGTAACTGTTTACGGGAGTGGAAAGCCCAGGCTTTCTCCTGAGAGCTGCCGGTGGCTGCGAACTGCTGGCCAACTCATAACCACTACACCTCCAGGGCTCCCGGCCGCACACAGTAAGAGGTGATGCATTCCCTTACTCACGCAGCCCCAGGCGGCTGTGCAAGACAGGTGGGGGGAATGGCATCTGCAGGTCTGGCTTGCTCAGGGGCTCTGAGGCGGACTCCGTGTCCAGTGCCCAGGGCCGGCGGGCAGTAGGTCTTAAGGAGGGTTTGATGGAGCAACCAACAGTGAGGCTATGGTTTGGCCTCCTCCCTGCTCCAAACTCACAGCCAGCTTTCCCGCCCCCCGCCCCCCACCCCCGTCTGGCAGCTCCCTGCACCCTCAGGCACTGAGAAGCACACCTGGGAGTTGTCCTTTTGCAGGCCCGAAAGTGAGATGCACACTTGAAGGCCAAGGCCAGGGCCCTGACTCTGACCCCTTCTGCCTGCAGTCAGCGGCAGCTCAACACCCTCTCTGCCACATCTGCTAGGAAGTCTGGGCTCCACACCGGGCCCTGCTTGCCCACCTAGAGCCCTGGAAGGCCTCCGGCCCTGTCCCACCAGGCTCCTAAGGGAGCACATACTGGCTGGAGAACGTCATTTCTTCTGGAGGGTGGGGGATGGGGGACAGGCAGGGTACGGGGAGACGCCTTAGGGGTCTCCTGGGCTGAGGAGGAAACAGGTCCAGCAGGGACAGCAGGTTTTGCCAGGTTTACAGGGACGGAGCCCTGAGCCCTGCTCTCTGGTGTTGGAGTACATGGGGGAGGGGCTGGCCATTAGGCTCTGAGGGCCTTGTGGGTGAGATTGACTTAGAGACAGGAAGTGGGGGTGGGTCTCTGGGGGACAGTTGCATTGGAATCCAGGGACACTCAGCAGGGACTTTGGAGGATCCCTCCCCTGCTGATAGTCTTGGAAAACCACACAGCCTCCTCAAGCCTCAGCCAGCACCCCCAACAGAAAGCCACCCAGCCTTGTAGGGCGGATGCAAAGTAGCCCAAATTACATGACGCTGTGGGACTTTTGTAACTTGCTACACTGCTCCCAGGCAAACCCAGGTGGCTGCAGATAACTGGGGAAAGTCCGGTTTGCTTGTTAGTGATCAAAAGCTAGGACGTGGTATGGTAAGTCAACAAAGGCTAGCCTGAGACTGGCCTGACTTAGACAACTGCTTGCTCGAGGTCAACAATCGTTTCCTGTGGCGACACATTGTGTCTCCCCAGTGGAGTGTAGATTCCACAGTGAAAGGTACCTATTCTGACCTCAAGCAGGGACACATGCCCCTGGGACACAGCGTTCCTGTTAATCTCCTCTCCTCGCTGGCTCCCCTCTGACCTGCAGCTGGTGAACGAACAGGTCTGCTGCCCCAGCGTACTGCGATCCCTGACTAGCTGTAGCAATACTCCGGGTATTGCGGACAGCTGCTATTGGTGGTGTAGGGATTACCCACTGGGCTGCCATCCGCATAGTCAGCAGTTCAAAACCCCCAGCAGCTCCGTGGGAGAAAGACTGGGCTTCCTACTCCAGTAAAGTTAGGGTGGTCTCAGAGACCCACAGGGGTCTCTATGAGTCAGCATCATGTGGTGGCAGGGAACGCTCTCGGCCTGAATGCTCTCCAGGAGGTCAGCATGGAAGGCGCTCAGCACCACCCCGGCCACATGAGGGAGCTAAGCTCATTGCCACCGAGCTGGTTTGGACTCAGTGACTCCACAGGACAAGGTAGAACTGCTCCACAGGTTACATCCTTCTGCAGGGGCTGGCGGGTTCGAACTGCCAACCTTGGGAGCTGCCAGATAAGCCACCGCCCCACCCATTGTAGTCACTTAATCAAGCACAGCATTTCCTCCAGCTGCCACGCCCTCTTTCTTGCTGTCCACTGCCACAGAGCAGAGCAGCCGAACAGAGGCCCCTTTGAAAAGCAGCCCTGCTAGAAGCCGGTTCTCTGCGCCAGTGTGGCATTCGCAGTCTGTCTCCGTTGCCCCTCATCTCTCGTGGGGACTGAGTACGGGCACATGTCTACCCACAGGGCAGGGAACCCAGTGGGGGCGCTGGGCAAGGTCAAAGGGCCTGGGGAGCAGAGGGCCACTGCTGCCTCCCAGAGATTCCCCCACCCTGCCAGTCACTCCTGGCAGATGGAGAAACAGAGGCTCCGTGCAGGAAGCCACCTGGTGGGAAGGTGCAGGGACTGGCTCTCCCCCCAGCCCCCCAGCCTGTCCTGTGGCCTGGACAGCAGCACAAATCCTGCCTCGGAACTTTTCTTTTCATTTTTATTTTAAAGGAAAAACCCCCAAACAAACCCAAATTAAAAAAAGGAACCAAAATGCCAGCCAGTGCAAAAACCCATCTCCAGTCAGTCATGCCCCCCCGCCCCTCCCCCCGGCCACTCCCCCTATGGGGTCCAGCCTGGCGCTTCTGCCCACCCAGCACCCCCACCCCCTCATGCACCTGCAGGGTGCCAGGGCCCAGGGGGGAGTTGGGGGTCAGGCCAGGAGGTGGCCCTTCAATCTACTGTGCACCCCAGGTCTCCAGCCAGGAACCAGGTTCCCTCTTGCCTCGCATTAACCCTTTCCTAGCTACACTGCTAGCCTGGGGGGCACTGCTCGGGGGCGGGGGCTCCCTCCATACCCCTCTTTGCCCCGGGGCCGGCTCGGGGCTCTCCTCACTGAGTTTTTTTTGGGGGGGCTCCCTCCCTCTCTGGTCAGGGAGGGGGTCGAGATCCCCCAGGTATGAATACCTTAATGAAAGCAGGGGTGAGGGGCAAAGGGGCTTTAGATCTAATAAATTATTAGCATTTTAGTGTCCATGGGGCTGGGGTGGGGGTGGCCTCCAGGGCCGCCCCCCCTCACTGGTGGATCTCATTCTCGATGAGGCTGTCCTCGCAAGACTGGAAGTCTGTGTCGGTGAGGCCCTCGTCCGGTGGCATTAGAAGCTCCTCATCTTGGGAGGAGGTTGACGGGGGCTCGTCCCCGGAGCTCCCGGGACCCCCATCCCCATCCCCTTCTGAGTCCTGCAGCACCTGAGCGATGTATTTCTGAGGGTGGAGAGGAAGAGGGAGTGTGAGGTGGACAGCTGTCCTTCTGGGGTCAATGAGGACATGACCCCCCCCCCACCCTCTCCGAGTCCAAGCAGCCCCTCGGCCTTGGCATGGGGCACTCACTGCAGACTTGGGGACAGTGGCAACAGCTGGGGGCCGCCCGTTGCTCCTGGGGTCCACGGAGTCTGTCTCTGTGTCCGTGTGTTCGATCTAGGGGCCCAGAATAAAGTAGGGAGTGGGCGACCTCACCCTGCACCCATCATGACCCCCATCCCTCCTGCTCCCAGCAGCCTCAGTTCAGGAGCTCCTCACCCCTACCCCCTGCAGCCCTCTGGCTCCTGCCCCAGTTGTCCCCCTTTCCCCACACCTTATAGTTGTGGGCACTGAGGTATTTGAAGTGTCCGAAGCAGACGTGGCAGAGGCAGATGACGATGGTGATGACCAGGACCACGAATGTGAACATGGATGTGGGGGCTAGGAATCCTGCCAGGGTGGTGGTGGGGAAAGAAAGTGGGGAAGCTCTTTAGGCTCTGGGGCCTCCCAAGCCCTTCCCACCCTGAGCTTCTATTCTTCTTTGTAATATCCATTTGAAACATTCCAAGTTTTATCCTTTTACATGTTACCGTGGAGTCATGTTAAGTCCATTCCAATTCACTCGTGATCCTAATAGGGAGAGTACAGTGGCCCCATAGCGTTTCCTAGACTGTCAGCCTTAGGGGAGCTCATACTGGGGTCTTTGGTCCCAAGGAAGAGCTAGTAAATTCTTACAGTGTTCCTGCCAGGGGACAGCTGGCACCTTAGCCACCACCCCACCAATCTCCATTTTCTTTTACATTCTGCTTCTATTCTTCTATTACCTCTTGAATGCCACCCCAATCCTCCCAGAACTTGCACCTCACCGAGGTCCCTGCCCTGGAACCCCGCCAGGGTGGCCCTCCATGGCCCGTCCCATCTGTTCTCCACCCACATCCCCGGGTGCGACCCCTCACCGGTGCGCATCGTGGAGAAGAAGAGCAGCCAGAACAGGCAGAGGATGGGCGCTGCCACCACCTGGTTCACAGCCCCCGAGTGGATCTTCTTGTCCAGCTTGGCCGGCAGGTAGGCGTAGTAGAGGTTGTACCTGTCTGCCAGGTGCTTCAGCAGCATGTACATGAGCCCTGGGGACAGCCACATAGGCCTGGCCTCGGAACCAGTGCCACTCAACCACTGGTGTCCTGGTCCTTCTGAGGTGGCCAACAGGCCAGGCTCCCTCCTCTGGCCCCAGCGCAGGGGGGTGGGGCACCCCACAGCGGGCAGCCTCACAGAACATCTGCTTCCTGGGATCAACCCTCTTCCTGCTGCCCTCACTAGACCTTCTACTGTTTGAAATATATCCCTTTGGCTCAACCAACAATCTTCTGAAAACCGTATCCTTCTCCCTCTGGCTGTCCCTACACTCAGAAAGCAAACCGTAAGCTCACTGCCATGGGGTCAGTGCTGACTCACTGTGATCCTGTAGGACAGTGTAGAACTGCCCCTGTGGGTTTCCCAGACTGTAACTCTGTATAGGAGTAGACAGCCTTGTTTTTCTCCCACGAGGCAGCTGATGGCTTCGAACAGCTGACCTGAGAGTTAGCAGCCCCACACGTAACCCACAGAGGAATTGTAAATCCTGTTCCAATCATGACAAGGCCCGTCGCCCTAGAAGCTAACAAGAAGGTTTTTGGAGGAAGACTAGGAAATTCACTTGGGAGTCCAGAGCCTTGTATCCCAGGGAGGGGGGTGGGTGGTTAAGGGGTTGTATATACAGGGCTGCCCAGTGTACGCGTGCGTACCTATGAAGTATATGTTCCTATAGAGGTGAGCTAGTGCCTGGACTATATCCAAGTATACCCAGAGGAGTAGAAACAGTGGGGAATGGGCTGTGTTGGGGTGATTCCTTCCGGGGGACCCAGCATACCAGCCGAGTTTTGCCTGCACCCAGCTGGTTCTCCCCCTCCTCCCTGCAGGCTGGGCCCCAGACTGAGCCAGGGACCAGGCGGGAGGCCCAAGGGGCCGGGCTCCCAACCAGGGCTCTGTCCACTCGGGGTGGCCTGCCTGGCTAGTGTGTCGTAGGTGAGGTCCTGGGTCCCCCCGAGCAGGGCCCAGGTCCCGGCGCGGCGGTGCCTACCGAAGGGCACGATGATGGGGCAGGTGATACTGTAGGTCATGACCACCGTGAAGACGCACATCATCCAGGCGTAGGCTGCGCCAAACTGGAACTCGTAGGCCTGATGCTGGGGGGGAGATGGCAGGAGGTGGCTCAGGGTGGGGCCGGAGGCGGGAAGGCAGGGAGGGCCAGAGGGGGTCAGGGGGAGCAGCCACCAGAAATAGGGCCCATAGGTTGGGGGAGGGAAGGCAAGCAGGTGGAGAGAGGGGCGGGACTGTGCTGGGAGTGGGCGGGGCGCGGCAGTGAGTACGAGGGGCGGGACTGGTGTGGGGCTGGGGAGCTGAGTGCCTAGGGAGCCCGACGTGGCCCTTGTTAGCATGCTAGGCTGTTATTGCTGGCAGGGTTATTTGTGTTGACCCATCGCTGACCACAAGGGGAAACTGAAGCTCCGGGTGGAAAGGGGTGGCCCAGGGCCACATGCGTCGTGGAAGCCTTACTGGGGCGCCCCAGGCCCGGCCCACCCTGCACTCCGCGCCCTAGCCCTAGCTGACTGCTGCTGTTCCTGGCCGGGCCCACCAGGGCGCGCTGTGCGGGCCGCCGCTGCCCCAGGCAGCCATACCCGCTTCACGTTGCGCCTCTCTGCGGCCGAGCGCGCCAGGCAGAGCCGGATCATGTACATGAGCAGGCCCGGGATGCGCAGCAGGTCCATGGCGTTGCCGATAAACGCGGAGGCAATGACGTAGTTCACGAAGAAGGCGCCGTTGTCCGGCAGGAACACGCACCTGCGGGCACCAGGTGCTCCAGCACTGGCTGCGCGCCCCAGGGTGCCTGATGTTTGCCTGCCCATCACTGCCACACCGTGCCCTCACCCCCCACGTGCCATGCCCCATGTGCCCCCGGCCTCCCATATGCGAACCCAGAGACAGACGCAGTGTGCAGACAGCTCCAAAGCGAGCCCCAAGAATGCTGAAGGACAGGCATGCCACGGGTGTGAACCAAGTGTGAGTACCCCAGCAAAGACCCAGCAAGAGTGCTTAAGACCACTAGGATTGATACCAGCTAAGACTGGCCAAGACTTCCCCAGTGAGAGCCCCAAACAAACACTCCAGCTGTGTGAGTCCCCAAGCACCCAGAAGGGTCTCCCTTGTTGAGACCCAATATGGGCCTGTCACCTCCAGAGGACAAGCGTCAGACCATCTTTGGAGCGGTTAGCCCAGGAGACTCAGTAGCTGCTCAGGACACAGCCAGTGTGAGCCCAGGGTTACCAGGGTGGGCTGTACCCATACACCCAGCCCCAGTGTGTGACCCGGCAGCCCCACACGGATCCCAAAGAAGCCACAGTCATGCTTGGGAAAGAGCCCAAGGGGCTCCCAGAACATGTGTCTGATCCAACCCCACATTGAGCCACAGAGCCCTCCCAGAGCTGTGAGCCCAGGAGCTAACCACAGAGAGTGGCAATGGAGACTCCAGACACCTTGAAGACACCACGAGGGTCCCTAAGCCACTCCGAAAGCATGAGTTCAGATACCACAAAAGACTCCTCCCAAATCCCCACCGTGGAGATTCTAGAAGCTTCTACAGACTATGAGTGGCAGAGACCCCTCAGAAATCCCTCAAGGGTGGGCTACAAAGTCCCCAATCTGCCTGGAAGGTGAACTTGAGCACACAGAGATGGGCCCCGACATCAAGCCCCCATGCACACTGGGTGCACCTGTGTGTGGCTCCTCCCCAGCTGGGGGGTGGAATGCCCAGTACTGCCTCCAGGGGTCCTAAGGGTGTCCCCACAGCCACACCCACAGCTGCCATCTGGGGCCCCGTCACTCACTCAAACCGAATAGCGGCCTCAGCCAAGAACTTCTTGTCAAAGAGCCAGCGGAAGAAGAGGTCCAGGCTGCAGGGGAGAGAAGTGGCCAGGGAGCTGGAACGGGATGTGCGCAGGGGCGGGGAGAGCCTCCGAGACATGGGGCGGGCCATGCCCTTCTCCCTGCATCAGCCACGCCCCCACCTCCTGCACGCACCTGCTCAGCCCCAGCGAGGGCAGTAGCAGCACCATGAAGATGAGGAAGGTGTAGCACTTGTGCATGGTTGTCCTGTTCTCCCCGGAGCTGTGGGAAGAGCCAGGTCAACCCAGACCACTCCAAGTGGGTCCTGGAGTGATGTGGGTGACCCGAGGCAGGATCCTGGGTACCCATTCCCCGCTTCTTGTGGGATTTCCTGGAGCAATGGAGTCGGGACTCCACCCGAGAGGCCACAGGCAGCTGGGGCGCAGGGTGGGGGGGTGTCTCACCGTGTCCAGTGGGCTTCGAAGAAGGCCGAGTAATAGACGATGGTGGGGAGCAGAGCTGAGAAGCACCACAGCAGCAGGGTGGGGAAGAACTGGGTGATGATAGGATTCTGCAGGAAGACGGGGGGGATGTGACTGATGGGGGTCAGGGGGAGTCCAGTGTCACATGCAGAGCCCCGTGGTAAATAACAGAACAGCATTTAGGGTAGTTACGGTGTGCCAGGCACTGACTGCCTACCATAGAACTGCTCCCTAGGATTCTCAGAAACAAGTCTCACCTGTCCCATAAGGAGCAGCGGGTGGGTTCAAACTGCTGACCTAAGGGTTAGCTGCTCCATGTGCACCCTCTATGCCACCAGGGCTCCTTAAGGAGGAGCTCCTGGAGGGGGGGCAAAAGGACCCGGCGAGGGCACCTCTTTCTGTCTCAGTGGGTGGCATGGTGATTATACTGGGGGCTTCTCACTACAAGGTCAACACTTTGAAACCCCTAGCCACACCTTGGGAGAAAAGATGAGGCTCTGAACTCCAGTAAAAGAGTTACAGTCTTGGAGAGTCACAGGGCAGCTGTACCCTGTCTTAGCGGGTCGCTGCAGACTCCATGGCAGTGGGTTTGGCTTTCTGGTGTTCTCTCATCCAGCTGGTAGGCAGTAGGGCCGGGGTCTGAGCCAAGGCAACCCGGGTTTTCCCGGGTTTTCACACAGTGGACCTTTGAACAGCATGGCACAACAGGGGCCTGCTGTGTGGGAGGCAGGAGGAGAGAAGGGAGGATGGGCAGAGTGCCCCCTCCCTTCCTCATTTGGGCCGGGTCTCCTGTCAGACAACTTTTCCTAAGGGGCTGATCTGAGGTCATGAGGTGGACAAGACTGGCCTGGGCTCCCCCAATAGGCGATTCTGTGTTAGTGCCAAGCCGGTTCTGACTCAGCGCGACCAGTGTCTGAGTAGAACTGCCCTGTAGGACCCCCCAGGAGGTGACCCACCAGAAGCAGATGGCCAGACCTTGTCCTCCAAGGTGACTCTGAGTGGGTCTGAACTACGCATCCCTCGGCTCGCCACCATGCTTAACTTGTGTGCCACCAGGGCTCCTGGAGGTCTCTGTGGGTGTGTGTGCAAGGCCACTGGGAGAGGTGACCGGGAGGGGATAGGAGCTCAAGGTGGGTGGGTGGGGCGGGGCTAGCCTGAACGGACCAGGAGCAGGTGGGCATGGGACGCTCTGGTCCTCCTGCTGGGGAGGGCTGGTGCTGGTGTACAAGGAGTGTGGTGGGGCATGGCCTCACGTTGAGGTATTCCACAGGCTTGGTGACGTTGAACTTGTCCATGGTGGTGATGATGATGGCCGGGGTGGTGAGGAAGAAGAGGAGGATGAAGAGGACCACGTTGATGACCAGGCAGCGCAGCCACCAGATGAAGCCGCGGATGGAGAGATGCTCCCTGGGGTGGGGGACAGGGAGCTGGTCACTCTAGTGCCTGACTGGTCCCCGCCTACCTCCCTGACTACCCCTGGGGTTCGCGTACCAGTAGATGTTCTGGGGGTCGGGGGCGTAGGACACGGTCCAGTTGGAGATGTGCAGGGACTCGCTGCAGGAGGAGGATCGCGGCTCCCCCCGGCAGGAGCAGCCCTGACACTTGCACACGTTGAAGTCCTTCAGGATGCTGGGGGGCAGCACTGGTTACTGCCGGCCGGAGACCCCACCATTGCCTCCCCGCCCCGGACACGGGGGACCCACGGGCTGCGGCGGGGACTCACATGGCCGTGATGGTCTCGTTGTGGAAGGTGACAAAGGCCATGCCAAGAGGCTTCTCGTTGACCTTCTCCTTCTCCCGCTTGTATTCCTCCCTCAGCTTCTGCTCCAGCTTCGTGTAGTACTCCATGGCCTCCACCTGCAGCGGGGGTGGGGGGGAGGCTCACCTGAGCGCACGCTGGGCCGGGCCCCATACCGAGGACTTCCTAATGGTCTTGGGGAAACGCCACCCCACCGTGGGGTCGCTGCCGACTCACAGTGACCCCGCAGGACAGACAGAACTGCCCCGTGAGTTTCTGAGGTGAACTCTTTCCGGGAGCAGGCAGCCTCATCTTTCTCTCTCGGAGGTGTTGGTGGTTTTGAACCGCCACCCTTGCAGTCAGCAGGCCAGCGTGTAATCACGAAGGGAAACGCTGCTGCCTTTCCATCCCGCGCCCCATAGCACCCCAGTGAGGTGGGTGCGATGGCCCCTGATGTTGCTGTAAGTGTTCGAGGTGACCAGCCCATGTGCCCCGGGTAGGAGTTCCCGTGGGACTTCCTTGGCTGTACTCCTTACACAGGCTGATCACTTAGGATTTGCTCTTGAAGAGCTGCCGGGCAGAAGCAGCGGGGCACTTAACCACCAGGGCACTTTGTCCCTGTTTTCCGGATGAGGAGCTGGAGGCACAGAGCAGTGGGGACACCTGCCCAGGCTCACTGCACAAGGCTGCTATGGCTGCCCCACGCTGGTTGGAGGTTGGACACTTTGGTCACTGCCTGGCCAGCGGGAACCAGGCTTTACTCCCTCAGCCCACTGTGTGCTCATGTTCCTGGGTGATGGGGCAGGGCCACCCTGGGTTCCTGGTCCCTGACGCGCATACCTGCTCACAGCCGCGTACCACACAGCAGCAGAGGTGGCCGCAGGGCTTGGGGTTGATCATGGTGGGCACGTTCTCCTTGCTGTGCAGGTTGGTGAAGTAGACCCTTCCCCGCTCGGCCTTCTTCCTGTAGGACCCGAGCACCCAGTCACCCACCACCCCAGCCAGGGGCCCACCGTGCCCGCCTCCCGAGAGCAAGCATGCCTGGTTCAGACATGCCACCAAACCCACGATCTCCCCCAGCCATCCTTTGGGATACAGGAAGTTTGCCCTATGGTCTGCCCTGAATTTCTCATGCTGGAGTTGAAGAAGAGTCTGTGCTCAGAGGGAGCGGGGTCTTAGGCTTCCTCCTCCACTTGGAACAACCGGACACTCACCCAGGCTCTGCTCTCGGCAGAGCCCAATGAACAGGCACTCCCACGCGCAGAATTGGGAACCATCTGAGAGGGGAACCAGTTCCTGGGTGGCGGCCGGGATGCCCCCCCATTATGGCTTGGGCACCCTGAGAGTCACCCTCCCCGCCCACGCACCCCAGTACCTCTCGGCATCCAGGAACATAAGGCGCGCCACGTTGTAACAGGGGCGGGCTTCCAGAACCGTGCAGTTGGGGTAGGCCTCCCTGGAACACAGGGGCCTATCACTTCCTGCGGGCAGGCACATCCCCCGACCCTCCCCTCCCACCTTCCCACAGGCAGTCCTGGTCTGAGAGCCTTTCCTTCTCTGACCAATGAGAGCCCCCATGAGATTCCCGATGGGGGTGGGGCTTCTTGGGAGGGGGAGCTCCCTGGGGAGAGTGCACATTGTATGCAGACTCACCCAAGTCCTTCCAGGAAGGCCGACCCCTTAGCCCGGCTCCGGAAGGCCTGACCACAGCCGGGACCAGGCTGACCCCTCCGATCAGCCACCCATCAAGCCCCAGTCTGCAGAGTGCTCTCTAACCTTGGCTGGTGACCCTGGCCCTGGACCTGAGAGTGCTCGCTAACCATGGCCAGGGACTATAAGCCTGATCTTGACCTCTAACCCTAACTCAAGACTGGCCCCTCACTCTGACCTGAGATTTATCCCAGCCTTACTGAGAGTCTGACCCACATCTCTGACCAGACTGTCTCTGCATGTGCCCTCCCCGCAAAGCAAACGTCAAGGCCCCGCCCTCCCAGCTCACTGCCAGCATCTGTCTGATACACAGCGACCTCACAGGGCAGAGTAGAACTGCCCCTGTGGGTTTCGGAGACTGGCACTCAACAGGAGTAGAAATCCGTCTTTCTTTAGAGGAGCAGCTGACAGATTTGAAGTGCTGATCTTGTGGTTAGCAGCCCAATGCATAACCACCACACCAGGGCTCCTTCTATACCCCATACATTCCAGTGTGGGTTCCCCTACAATGTTTGTGGGTTCACTGTAATCACAGACCACCTGCTAAAATCGACCGGGGTCATGAGTCCAAAGGGGCCAACGGTCTATCTAGTTGGTCTTGGTCTCCTGGTTTGAAGCACACAGTAGGTGCGCAGCAGACAGGTATGAACGCAGGTAGGCCAAAGTATTGGATCTCTGCTCAAAGGTCACCCCATCGGAGCCCCTGCCCTGCCTACCCTTTCTGACCCTTCCTGAGCACCATCAACTGTCCCTGCTGTGCTTCTTAGCACCCACCCCTGCTTTCCACAGCGTCTGGTCCTAGTTCGCCTGTTCACCGTTTGTAGGTGCCTGTCCCCCATGAGAATGTAAGCATGGGGGTTGGGGTCTTGTCTGGATTGTTTAGTGCTGTGTCCCCAGCGGGCACATAGCAGGTGCACTGATGGACGTCTACGACTAAACAGATAGCTGGCCCAACGTCCTCCAATTCTGAGCACCCACTGCAGGTGATGCTGCCCGTCACGGCCTGACATCACGGCTGACCCTCCGTCACGGCCTGACCCCATGTTCCCGCATGCTGACTGAGGGCCAGCTCAGTCTGTTCTGAGGACAGGAGCAGTGCAGGGCCAGCACACGGAACACGTGCTGCACACATGTGTCTTCCTCCACCAACACTGATTGTACACGGACCCACCGTCCTTCTCAGCACGGGGCTGGAAGCAGATCCTGATGGGCGGGGGGTGAGGCAGGGGGCATGGGGCAAGGGAGCATTCCGGGACAGCACTATGATCCAAGACTACGGCGGCCCTCAGTCGTCAGTGGATGGGCCAGGTCAGCTGTCAGGACCTCTTTGTGGGAGCCTGTGACACGCCCCTGCCCCTCACCTGACTGCACACCAATGACCGTCATCACGATCCCTGACCACTGACGGGCCGATCTCTGACCAGCGCTTGGCCAGGCTCCTGAAGCTGACCACCACACCGCGGACCCTTTGAAAATCTCTGGCTCTTGAGGAAGCTAGCCGAGTGAGCAGAAGGTGTGTGTGTGGGTGGAGGGGGGGGGGGGATTCCTAGTCCTGCACAGGCCATGTCCCCACAGCGGTCCTTCCTTTCTGATGTCATTGCACCCCGGCCCCCATGATCTCTGCCCCAGGGGTGAGCAGGTGAGCCCAGCCCAGCCCCTCCTGGCTCCTCCCTGTTCTCTAGTTTCTGACCATCTTACAGAGCTTGGTGCGGAGTCATCTCCCTCCTAAGTCAGATTCCCAGACAGAAGAGAACCTCTGGGAAGATGCAGCCCAGCTTTTCCCCCAAAGACCCCGGGAACAATGTCTCAACAGTCCGGAGGGGGACGCACTCCACACAGGACCCACAGACCCTGAGGCCCGAGCTGGGGCTCCACCTCACTCTAGGGCAGTGGTTCTCAACCTTCCTTATGCCGTGACCCTTTAATACAGGTCCTCGTGGTGGTGACCCCCAACCATAACATTTTCATTGCTACTTCATCACTGTCATTTTGCTGCTATTATATACTGGGTGACCCCTGGGAAAGGGTAGTTCGACCCCCAATTTGAGAACCACTGCTCTAGGGGAAAGGGGAGGCCAGAGACATTTCTAGATTTTTCTGTTGCTCTTCTGGGGGCCTCCCACTCAGTCCAGGTGCTAGACCCCTCTGGAGTCAGAGAGGGGCGCTCTTTGTCCAACCCCTGCCTGCCCCTCCAAGATGAGGAGTATGAGGGTAGCTTTGAGAGGGAAGTGTGAGGAGGGGGCTGCAGGGCTGGGCCTTGGGTGGTGGGGCTTGACTCACTCAAAGTGCTTCTTGATCTTTTCTGACTCTGCATATTTGGAGATTCCGTTGATGAAGAGAGTCCGCTTCACCTGTGTTTGGGGCGATGGGAGCAGGGTGAGCAGAGGAACTGGCAGGGGTGGGAGCAGGTCTTAGCCTGCTCCCAGGGGAAGCGGGGAAGGAAGAGCTTTCTAGGAGAAATCAGTGAGCTTCATGCAGGAGTGCTTGGTCCCTTAGACAGGAGTCCCTTCCCGGGAGGGGAGTCTGCCACAGAGCAACCTTCAGAGAAGGGGAGGGAAGCAGCACTCCCTCCATCGGCCTTGGCTGCTGCTTCCTGAGGGCCAGGCCCGCACAGGGCCCTCCGCTTCAGCTCAGCCTTCAGCGCAGTTATGGGGGACCCTCTTGCAAAGAGGAACCCACCAGGGAAGCTGAGCCAGGAGTCACAGCTGGCTGGCTGAACTCGCCAGGGGGCCAAAGGCTGGAGGTGGGGTTGGGTGAGGTGGTGGGGGACCCCCAATTCACCAGGTCGTCCTCCTTGTAGCGCATCTTGGAGGTGTGTCTCCGCATGCTGTAGACTGTGAGCAGCAGGTACAGGAAGGCGAAGGAGGTGTGCAACCACAGCAGGTTGTTCCTGGGGGGCGGGCACGGGGGTTCAGGGAGCCCACGGGAGCCACTGGGACTGCACACACCATCAGCTGCCCCTCAACTTCCCGGTGATCAGGCCCCTCCACTGGCAGCAGTCTGTAGGTGTGTGTGTCTGCCCTCTAGCCCAGGAGCCAAGAGTGCTCCATCCTCACTGGTCAACCTGCTGGCTACTCTGCCCTCCAGTTGCCCCCCGCCAGACCCCTCTTCCTTATGGGGACCTTCTTCAGAATCTACCCATTCCACTTTCACCCCAGACCATCAGCCTCTCTGCAGATCCAACCCCCTCCCTTTTGGGGCGAGATTTCCGTCCACAGACCACTTTTCCCCAACCTTACCCTGACTTCAAGTTGGCAATGGTGGTTCTCCCAAAGCTGTAGGCATTGTTCTCTAGGGGGTGGAGAGAGGCAGCATCGGCTCAGGGCATGTCCACTCCACTGCCCTACCCCTGACCCCCCCACCCCACCCCGTCCTCGCTGACCCAGCAGGTCCCCTGAGAAGTTGACGGGCAGCACGATGCCCACGGAGAGGACGCCTACGACGACCAGCAGGCCGATGATGTGCCGCTGGAAGGACAGGTAGTGCACCGCGTCGCCCCCACACTTGTCCCGGATCTCGTCGTCCCTGGGGACAGCGGAGTAGGGGCAGGGTGTGGGCCGGGCGAGGGAGGGGGCTACCTCTCCCTGACCTGACCCGCCCCCACACCCACGCCCCAGCCCATCTGGCAGCAGTATGGGTTCATGAAATGGAACCTCTTAGTCCCCTGTTTCCTGGGAGAGGGAGGAAGAGAGGGTAGGGCTGGAAGGTGAAGGTAAGGGATTGGAGAGGGAAGGAGAGAGAGAAGGAAGACAAAAAATGAAGGGGGTGAGAAGGAGAGAAGAGAAAGGTTCGAAGGGGAAGAGGAGGAGGAGGAGGAAGAAGAAGGGAAGTAGGATGAGGTCAGGGGAAGCAGTAGCACTCCGTGGGTGCTGGGTGGGCCCTGGGGGCCAGGAGGAGTGGTCGGCAGGGGTGCTGACCTGTCCGAGCTTCCTGCCTCTCTCAGCGCTCACTGCCTGCCTGCTGGACTCTGGCTTGGCCTCCTGAGTTCTGCCTGCTCGGCTCTGCTCCTGCCTGTGGCTGGCTGGCTGCCTCCAGCCTGACTGCTGCCCCCACCTGCTGGCTGCCCCAGGAGGCTCCAGGCCAGGGGGCTCCAGTCCCTCCTCTCAAGGGGGCCAAGGGGCAGGGAGAGATGAGGGCAGGGCTCCCTACCCTCACCCCCGACACAGGGGTCACAGAAGAGACTGGGGGGCAAGGGAGCGTTCGGGGACAGCACAGACCAGGGGAGGGGTTGGACAGATGCAGGCCTTGGCCTCCTGGCCTGGGAAAGAGGGTGCCGGGCTGCCTAGAAGTACTAAGGCCCTCAGAGCCTCTGGCTCCCAGTCTTTGTGGGAGCTGATGGGCCTGGAGTTTTGTCCTGTGTGTCTCTCTTTAGAGTCTGCAGCCTGTGCACTTACTTTATCCTGAAGATGGCTGTCAGCCAGGAACAGAAACCCTGGCGGGGGGGGGAACAGAGGACTGTCAGCCGGAGCCCCCAGCCCGCCCACCCGGAATGCCCCTCCCCAAGTTCCACCCATCCATTCACAGTGGCTCCCAGACACAGGACACCCCTGCTTCTCCACTCCCTGCCTCCCCCCACACAACCACCAAACCACACCCCATGAGTGAGCCCGTGGTGGGCAGTGGGAGGGAGGGAGGACAGGGCAGGTTCCAGGCTTCAAGAAGAAAAAGGACCAATGCCAAGGTAGGTTATCCACCTGGAAACCCCCATGTTTCAGGCACTGGACCCTGATAACACCCCGGGGGGTAGGGAGGGTCTGGACTTCTCAGTAGGGTAGGGGGCCCAGATCTCTAGAACCAGAGAGAGCAGGCCAGGCTCTCCAAATCCCTCCATCTATCCTCTAGGTCACCGTGATCGGGACTGCTCCAGGGGCAATTTTCTGCCTTTCAGCCCCCAGGCCTGCCGTAGGCAGGGGAGTGGGGTGTGGGGGAGGGACTGGGCAAAGAGAACTCCCCCCCCCCCCACACACACACAGGCTGGGGAGAAAGGTGTCCTCCAGCCACACAGGCAGGACTTTGACTGCGCCCGGAGACCCCCAGAGGCCTCTGCTGGCATTGACAGGGGACTGCTTTAGCTGTGTCACTCACAGGCAGGAGTCCCACCCAGGAAGCTGGCCACTGGGACTGGTACGGGAGCTGCAGGGGCCCCAGGTTCCCCCTGGACTAACCCAGCCACCTGGGCTCTAAGGAATCAAGTTCTGAGCAGAGTTCCCACCACAAAGAATGTTGGGGGCCCCAGAGAGGTAGCACCATGTGCAGGGTGCACCATGGAAGGGTGGGACGGGCTGCTGTGACCACCACACGCACACCAATCCACAAGCGGGCCAACTGGCCCCAGACAAGCCAGGGTCACGGGCTCTCACGCCTCCTGAAGATTCCACGGAGCCTGTATGTTTTGCTCAGCACGGCCGGACAGACCCTTAGTATTTCTAAAACCATGCTGGAGGGGAAAAGGTGCCCTTAGGACCAATCAAAGGAGCTCCAATGGCATGGTGGGTTACACGTTGAGCTGCTAACCCCAAGGTCAGCAGTTTGAAACCACCAGCTGCTCCAAGGGACAAAGACTAGGCTTTCTGCTCCCATGAAGTCAGTGTCAGAACCCACAGGAGCCGTTCCTCCCCTGTCCTACAGGGTTGCTGTGAGTCGGCATCGACTCGATGGCAGTGAGCTAAACATCCATCCAAGGACCCCGGTGGCCCACCAGGTTGAGCGCTTGCTCAGCTGCTAACTGCAGCACTGAGTGAATCCACTGGGCTGGGAGGGACTTGCCGGCAACAGCAGAAAGAGCCAGCGCAAGGGAGCAGGCTGGAGCCTGCCCTGGACCGTGGCAGGGGGTTTGGATTTCCCAGGAGCTGAGCCAAGCGGATGGGATGCTGTGATGTACGGGACATGAATTGGGAGCTCCGGGACTGGCTGGCTGCCCTGAGTGAAGGAGAAGGCCAGGCCGGCCTCCCTGACACTGTGGCCCGGCAGCTTGAGGGGGTATGGAGGGCACTCACATTGTCCCTTTGGTCAAAGTCGACGGAGCTGGAGACTGAGGTGAGACGCTCATAGCGGTCGTGACTGTCCCCGTGCATAGCTGAGGCCACACTGGGGGTGGGGAGAGGAGAGGAGAGAGTGGAGGCCCAGTGAGTATATGAGCCCTTGGGTGTGGGGATGCAGTGGGGAGGCCCCCACTCTACCTCCAGGGACAGAGAAAGGCACAGAAAGCACAGAGGCTGAAGCAGGGAGGAATGCATGCCCTCTATCCTGCTCCCCTCAAACTTCCCTTGCCCTTCAGGGAGACCTGGGACCCAACACCTGCAGCCTTTAAGGCAGGAAGGAAGGCCTCTTCCTGGGCTTGCTGCTTCTGGCCGGTGAAGCAGGAACGCTAAGAGGCCCTGCAGTTCCGGGGTTGACCATCAGGGGGCACATCAGAAAAGATTATGCAAAGTGGAGGCGGGGGTGGGGACACTAAGAGATCGCTGGAGAGGCTGGGTCAGAAAGGGGCAGGAGGCAGTCTGCAGGGTGAGCTGCTAGCCTCCCTCCTCCTCAACTCCAGCTCTGGCCCTACAGACAAAGACCACCACATGACACAGTCCGGGCTCCTCAGGCAGCCCCCCTGCTGGGCTCTGGAAGGGGTGAGCAGAGAACCCTGGAAGATGAAGAGCTAGCTCCTGCCGGGAGGGAAGCCGGTGACGCCCCACTTTGTCTCTTTTGCCAAAAGGGCGAGGGTGCTGCACTGCCTGGAGGAGGCCCCTCCCTTACAACCAACCAGGGGCCAGGCAGGCAGAGGGCACGCTGGAAGGGGCACACCATGGCCCGGAAGGGATCTCATCTGGGCACGGAGCCAAAGGAGCAGCGAGGGGGACAGGGGTGGGTGGGGCAGAGACAAGTTGGGGAGCCCCCTGCTCGGCAAAGCACACTGCCTGCCAGAGTTAATCCGAAACCCGAGTCTGAAGAGAACTGCAAAAGAAACCAGCAACCTGCAGGGGAGGATCAGGGGGTGGGGGGTGGGGGTGAGGTGGGGGAGGGGGCAGAAGCATGGAGAGAAGAAAAATGAAAGGTAGTTTAGTGGGGGTGAGGGGGCTGCTGCCCCACGTACTATTCCTGTTCCACTCGGTCCCTCTCCTGCCGCCGGAGCCTAGGGGGGAAGGGGGCAGAGAACAGACAGGGTTAGCAGGGGCGGGGGCAGGTACCTGAAGCCTGGCAAGGAGCAGGGGCCCTATCAAGGGCCCAGCATGCACCCCACCCCCATGCCTGCTCCTCGAGGATTGGTTCCCGCCTCATCTTGCTGTCAAAGGAGAAAGAGAGAGAGAGAGAGAGAGAGAGAGAGAGAGAGAGAGAGAGAGAGAGAGAAAGAGAGAGAGAGAGAGAGAGAAAGGGCTGGCTCTTCTTTCCTGTCCTTGGAGAGGACTGTGGACCATGGTGTGTGTGTGTGTTTGTGTGTGTGTGAGCACGTACATGGGTATGCGTCAAGACCGCCACCACCACCCTCGCTGACATCGGGTTTCCGACTCACAGTTACCCTGTGGGACAGAGCAGAACCGCCCCTGGGGGCTCCGGAGGCTGTAGGTCTTTACAGGAGCGGAAAGCCTCAGTCTTCTGAGGCATGCCTGGTTGGGTTTGAACTGCTGATCTTGAGGTTAGCAGCCCACGTGAAATCCATTATGCCACCGGGGTTCTCTCGAGTGCATGTGCAGGGATGGAAAAGGGCCCCAGAGCCTTACCTGTCTGCATCTGTCACCAAGGCCAGCCGCCCATAGTCCCAGGCCACCTTCCTCAGGATGGAGAATAAGAACAGCAGGGCCTGAGGGAAGAGGGGCTGGTTGGCAGAGGTAAAGGCTACGCACCCGCAGGAATGCTCTTAGGAGGGGAAGGTTGGCCAGGGGCAAGGCCTTGGTCTGGGTTTGGTGGCTTCGATTCTCCCTGCTGCTCAGGCTGGGAGTCAGGGCTAGGTGGGGCAGTGGTCAGTCCTGACGATCTCTGTCTCACATGCATGGGTGGGGCACTCACCAGGAAGCACATGAAGTCGAGGGCCAGCACCGTGGGGACACCCCCGAAGGGCAGGCCCTGCAGGACTGTGCTGCGGATGCGGGCGCTGTAGCAGTAGTCCTTGGGGTTGCTGTTGTTGAGGGCCGTGGTGCCCAGTGTGGCCAACAGGAAGGGCAGCATGGCCGCTACTGCCGCATGGTCCTCCTGGGCAGAGGGCAGAGGGGTCCGCGGGCTTGCCCCAGCTCTCTCCCCCTACCAGGGTAGGTTTGGGGCGCCCCAGTTCTGGCTGCCTGAGGGGCTGGAAGCTCTGGCCTCCAGAGATAAGGGCTTGGGGAGCGAGAGGGTGGAGTCCCATGGATTTACCTTCCTCAGCGTCTGGGCTGTGACCCCACCCTGGGCCTGGGGAGGGGGTGGGGGGGAACTTGGCCAAGATGCTAGGCCATGCGTGAACTGGGGAGACTGGTTTCCACAAGCTAGTTGTCTGCACTTCTGACATCCACCAACCACCCCACAGGCACACACTCAGACACACACTCTCCCTGCAGGGGGCAGCCGGGAGGGGTCAGAAGGGTCAGGAGCAGTGGACACATAGCAATCACTTTCTGCCCTTATTAAAAAATGACCGGCTTTTGCTGGCTTAGGGCCTTCAATTCTGTACAGCAGTTCTTCCCCCACTCCCCACCCCCCCTTCCCCGCCCCTTCCAAATACAGAGCTCACTTCCAGAGCCGCCAGTCCCTCTGCCTTCAGGGTTGGGGGTCAGAGTAGCGGGTCAGTTAAAAAGCAGGGCTTCTAGATTAGTATTACCCGCCTGGCACCAATTGTTGCTGCTCACCTGTATCCTTCCTATCTGCCCCCGCAGCCACCTCACCTCTCCCCAAGTCTCTGTGCACAGGGGTCACCAGAGTTGTGTGGGAACTACAACTCCCAGAGTGCTATGTTCCTGCCTCCAGAGCAGGGCAGGCTGGGAACAACATGTCCTCCAATGAGCTTTCCTCTGGCAAAGGAGGTTAGAGGAGGTGTGTGGGGGGGGACACCTCTTAGCCAGCCTAAGCCCCTGGCAGGCACGGTGCTGCCCTCCTGTCCTGTGGGCAGCTCAAGGTGAACCTTGGGGGAAAGGGGGAGGACGGACACCGTCTCCACCTCCCCCATAAGCACAGTCATTGGCCCGGATGCAGGGGTTCTTGGAAGAGCCTGGGGATATAGCGTAGCAGGCCTTGGGGAGGTTCCCAGGGAGGGGAGGAGGTGGAAAAGTGTGGTCGGGCACTGCTGCCCCACCCCCATCCAACTGAGGGGCCCCTGGGGCCCCAGCTGCTGACAACACTGAAGCTCTGCCTTGGGGGAAAGGGGTTCCCAGGGGGGAGAAGAAACCAGACAAAGAGAGAACAACAAGCCTCCAGCAGATGACAGCAACTCTGAGGGCCAGCATCCTTCAGCCTGCTGCGGGGAGGGGGACTCAGTGTGCCCCCTATCACCCCAGCTGCAGGTCAAATTGGAGGGGAGGCTGGGCTTGGCCTGCTCCCAGGGGTCCCAGACAGCATGGGTTCTAGAAGGTGCAGTGAGGAGGCCAGTAACTGCCCTGGGGGATGTGCCTCCCTGCTCCTCCTTTGCAGCAAACCTGCCATTTAAAACAAAACCCCCCAAATCAACTCCCACAAACTTAGCACCGCAGTGAGCCCCCACTTACTGAGTGCCCACCGATCCCGGAGCCACACAGCCCTGGCTTCAGTTCCCTGACAATTCTGAGTTGGCCATGGCTGTGATGGGGCACAGAGGGGCAGGTCCTACAGAGGTCACACTGAGTTCAAGAATGGGCCTGGAATTCAAACCTACTTCACTTTCCTCCTAAAGTCAGGACACTTCTTTAGCGCCAGGATGCTTGTGTCAAGGGTCTGGGAGGGGATTCTGCAGATCACGGCTGCTTCACAAGTATTTATTAAAGGGCTTCAGGTCAGAGCACTCTGGGGATGGCTGTGCTCAGGTGTGTAAATGTGTGTGTGTGGTGGGGGAAGAGTCGGGTGAATTCACGCAGCCTATGGAAATGGAAGGAGCCTTTGGCTTCCACATGTTGGTATGGGTGTGTGTGAACATCACACACACAGAATGTACACAGGGCTGTGTACCGGGGAAGCTGGAAGGTAAATGCAAGTCTCTGGGGTCAGTAACCAGGCTTCTACATTGGCCTCCCTTCTCGACTTCTGACTTCAGTGCACCCCAGAAGTGATGGAGACAGCCATTCCCCACTCCTGTCTCTCTCTTCTCAGACTCCCGGAGGCTTGACCAGGCTGCAATCAGTGCACCCAGTACTACCCATTTGCACTTCTATCCTAAGGAAGGTGGACAATTCTGGGAGCTTCTCCCCAAGGGGGCACAGCAGAGGAAGGATGCTTCCCAGCTGGAGTGGCTATGGTCATCCTTCTCCCTCCAGTCCCAAAACAGGGCAGGCAGGCTGCATGCTGGCCAATAATCCCACATTACAGGGAAGAGCAGAGCAGGAAGGGGTGGAGGCCAGGCTGCACTAAGCTCTAATTGTGGGGGTGGAGTTGTTGGGTTCTTTCATCCTGGGTAGCTGCTCTCAAAGCCAGCACTGGGCTGAGAGGCCTTATGAAGGAAGGAAGAGAGGGACCGGAGACAGAATATTGTGGGGGAGAGAGTGCCTTCCCTCCACAGGGGTGCTCCAGCCAGCTGTTTCATGGAATGTCTCCAGTCGGACACTGAAGAGCTGAGGTTTTAGCTGTCAGTGTGAAGAGAGAGTGTGCGTGGTGTGTGTGTGTGTGTGTGTGTGTGGCAGAGGCTTGCTACATTTTAGGTGAACTTATGGTTGTTATTTTACCCTTAAGAAGCATGTGCCTGGTGGGGGTAGGGGAGTTAAAAGTTATGCTTTGGTTTATTTTCCTACAGGATGACTTGGGAAGTAATTCAGTTCCGGGAGGATTTCATCGAAGGCTTTGAACCACGGGAAGGCAGGGTCGTTGAATGGGAGGTAAGCTCTGTTACTATGTAGCTATGTAATCCCATAGCAAGAGGATATCAACATCGTCGCCCTCCTTGTTTACAAGGATGAGCAAAAATGTATCCACAAGGGGGAATAAAAGAGTAGTTAAAAGGACTCATTCAGGGCTTACTTAACTCTTACTCTGGTGCCAGGAGCAGTTTACTTCCCAGACACTAACTCAACCTCTCGCCATCACAGCCCACAGGGCACCGAAGAGCGGAGAGGGTACCAATGCTGACCAAGGTCACACAGCCAGTCTGTGGTAGATGCAGCTCCAGACCAAGGCAGCCTGGTCCTGGAACATATGCCCTTAGCCACTGCACTTTGCTGCCCAGTCCAAGCAGGGGCCACTTCCACTTCCACCGGGGAGGCAGCTTTCACTCCGAAGAAATGCCACCCAGGATTAAAACCCTCTGAACTTCCCTCTCGCTGACCCCTGCCTGGAGTTTCTTGTCTGAGTAAGCATAGGGGGGCAAGCTGAATAGCCTCAGGGGGCGGGGAGACAGCCCCCCTCCTTTCTAACCTGGGCAGATGACTTAACCACCTTCTTGTGCAAAAGGAGCACTGGAGCCCAGCTGTGTGGCGGTTTGGAAGATTAAACAAGATGATCCGTGTAGAGCTCTTCAGTGCAGTTCAAGGTAAATGGTCTCTTAAAATTGCCCTCCCCCCTATTTAAACAAGGTATGGAACGAAAGGAGTTGGTTTACTGGAAGGAAACTGGTAGAAATGAATACAAAACCCGGCGATTTTAATATGCTTAGAGCCCCTCCACCGGCAGGGGAGAGAGACCTGTTGAGGTCTGAGGGATTGTACTATGTTAGCCAGCCTGCCTCGGAGTGGCAGGGAACGCTCCCAAACTTTTCAAATAAGACCTGATCCATTGGGGCAGGCTGGGAGGAGTCAGGTAGGGTGATGCTAGACTAAGATGGGTCTGATTCCAAGAAGAGGACCCGTTTTTTGATCGCTTGCCAGGCAAGGTGTCAGGCTCTGAACGTGTGTCACCCAGTTTAGATCCCCACCGTGAACCTTGGAAGGAAGTGGCAGTAAAGGCACTTATTAAAGGAAGCGGAGGAGGCTCAGACAGGTTAAGTAACTTGTCAAGGTCACACAGCTTCAAGAATGGTAGAGCTGGAATTTGAACCCAGGTCTCTATGAATCTGTCATCCTTGGAGGGCATTTGTAGGATATCCAAAGGAAGGGGGGGGCTTCTGGCTACCCACCACCTGCCTCTGCTTTGCCACATTTCTCCCACCCTCGCACCTACAGCAGGCAGGGACTGTCATCGGGTGAACCGACAGAAGCATGTGTCACCCTGGACATGTCAGAGCCTGGATCCTCTGGTGCCCTGGAAGAGCCAGGCTGCCCAAACACCAGATCTGAAGGCTGGCAGGCGCTACCACTCCCCTCCTTGCCTGAAGCCCCTCTTGAGAGGGGCAGCACATTAGTCTCTTTCTTCCTGGGTCGCTGGAGACCCAGGGAGAGGCAGACACTGAGTGGGGCTGAATAGGGTCGACTTGGCCCCCCAGGGTGGAGTCACGTTCAGCCGTGCCCCGAGTGGTCAGGCCTTTGCCCAGGGGAGCCAAGCAGGAGGCAGCACAGACAGAGCTCCAAGGGCAGGCAGCCCCATTGACCTCTTATCCCCACTTCCCAAGCGTCCTTCCATTTTTTCTGGGGAGCAAGGAGCCAGAGCTCTGGGGCTGTCCAGGAGGGACAAAGCGAACCCCCTCCCGCAGTGGGCCTGGGTTCCTCCTGCTCACTCCTAGGCTCAGCCTTCTCCCCGCCGCACCCTCCGACGCAAGCCCGAGGGGCTCCTGATTGAACTGCCCTGTGCGGGGAGCGAGCAGAGGACGCACTCAGGGCTGGCCGCCTCCCAGTCCCCAGGCTGCCGCGGGCAGGGGCCGGCCTTGAGCCAGCACCCGGAAACCTGCCCCAACCTGGGGCCGGCAGCGGGGACGTTCGACCCGAAGAGCCGAAGAAAGGATCAGGCAGCCGAAGGCAGCGGACTCCGGGTCCCCGGAATAATAACCTGGGGGCGGGGGCGGCTGCCTCCCCACCCCGGCGGCGAGCTGGCGGGGCGCAGCTGGAAGCCCCGGAGGGCGCGCGGCGCACCTAGACCTGGCAGGTGGACGAAGAGTGGCGCCCAGGGGGTCCCACCCCTTGGGATCTCCAGGGGGCTGGGGACGGAGGGCGGTGCACATCTGGCCGCGCGGCCGGGCCCGAGGACTCACATCTGGTGCGGGATGGTGCGGGGCTGGGGCGAGCGCGCGCCACCGCTGGGTCCCGCAGGAGGTGGAAGGGAGGGGACGCGCAGCTGATTCTGGTCCACCCCCCCTCCCCGCCCCGGGGTGGCGGTGGGCTCCTCCAAGCGGAGCACGGGGGCTGGGGAGGGGGCGCGTACTCACCCCCAGGCGCAGACTCGGCTCCGGCTTGGAGCCCCGGCTCGGGGCGGGGCGGGGCTGGGGAAGGGGGGAGGGGGAGTCGCTGGGCGGCTCGAGCTCCGGGCTCCTGCGGCGGCCGCGGCAGTGGGTGGGGGAGGGGGAGCGGGAGGAGGGAGGGGGAGGACGAGGGGCAGGGCCTCGCGGGTCCCGCCCCCCACGCCAGCACACGCAAGGCCGCGCGCGCACCCTCCGCTCGCCACCTTCCCCCGCCGGCCCGGCCCGGCGCGCAGGCGCAAGGGGAGACTCGGGGGCGGGGCGAAGCCGGTGCCGAGACCGCGGCGGCGCGAAAGGCCGGGGCGGCGAGAGCGGTATGGCGGGCCGATCCCCCTAACCCCTCCTTCCAATCCCTGTCCATCCTGCGGGAGGGGAAGCGCAGCCTCGGAGCGGGGTGGGCGACCAGAGGCCGCAGCGGCAGGGCCGGAGGCCCTTTGGGGTCCGAGGAAGGGCCCGGACGGGGAGGGGAGGCCTGGGGTCCTGCGGTGGGGTGGTCCCCGCGCCCCTGCGCGCGCTCACCTGCCTCCCGGGGGTGTGCGGCCTCCTGGGGCAGGTGCGCCGCTTGCAGGCCTTTGCGCGCCGCCCTTCTCACCCGGCGCCTTGGCTCCAGTGTGCCTCCTTCCCTTCTCCCGGCTTGGGTCTTAGATGACCCCGTGACTCACCGGCCCGCGCTCCGTGCAGTGGGAGGGAGGCCCCGCTTTCACTTCTGCGTGCCCACCTGTGGCTCTGGCGCCAGGGGCTTCCCGGGACTCGCCGGCAACGAGGCTGGTTCGGTGACCCCCGCGCGCGGGGCCTACGTGTGCAGCCCCTTTCTCCGGATCACGCACCCAGACTGCAAAAGCACGGGTGTGGGGTGGCGGGCGCGCCAGCCTGTTCGGTTTCATTCTGGATTCCCAGAGGCATTTTGCTTTTCGAGCTCAGAGGGAGCTTCCCATAGCGGACTGTAAACCAGCTTTTCCTCCCTGAGAGATGGGGTGGCTGGAATTTATCAAGGAATTCTTAAAAGGACACGTGCTAGAGTCACCACCGGGTTACCCGAGTAGTTTGGGAGCTACCTACCTACTGCCAACTGCCCCCATCTCTGCTGTCTGCTGGCTTCTCAAAGGACTCGTCCCAAACCGAGTGCCATTACTGAGTTAGAAAGGAGGCTTTGGACTGGAATGGAACCTTTTGTAAATTGAGAATGAACTGACAGGTAGCCTGATGGGGGAAAGTGATGTATGTGCAACTCATTTTAAAAGCGATTTAACCATGGATGTGTTTGATATATGAATACTATGTCGAGAAAACTACTTAAAAAAAGAAAGAAAGAAACCAAACTTGACCAACGGTTACCATGGGTGAAGGGCAAACAGTTGTTACTTAGGGGGCGTTGAGGTTATGTTAATGGCAGTGGAATAATCTGGAAAAGGATCTTAATGATGATTGTACAACACGGAGAGTATAATCCTTGGCACTGAATTGTACAGGTTGAAGTTGCGGAATGGGGGGGAGAAAAAAGAAAGGAGGAAACAATTTTCCTCTTAGAAAACAAGGGCAGCATAGCAACCAAATCTCTTGACTGGCAGAGAGGGAAAGAAAGACCCCAGGCTCTAAGGCAGTGATTCTCAACCTGTGGGTCGTGACCCCTGGGGGGGGTGTCAAATGACCCTTTCACAGGGGTCGCCAGATTCATAACACTAGCAAAATGATAGTGATGAACTAGCAACGAAAATAATTTTTTATGGTCACCACACCATGAAGACCTGTATTAAAGTCACGCGGCATTAGGAAGTTTGAGAACCCCTGCTCTGAGGTGACAGCTAGATGGAGGCTTTGAGTGTGAGTGACTGCACAGCCCTGGCAAGGATCCCAGTGCGGTGTGTCAGGCCTGTCCAGCATCTCCCATGGCCAGGCTCCGACCCAAACTATTTGCTTTTCCAGATCCGGTCCCATTGACCCAAATGTAAAACGTTTGGGTCTGTTTTGATTTTACTCCTCAGCCACGCCTGAACTAGTTCCAACCAGTTGGAAACCCTGCTTGGAAATGAGAGGAGTGGCTCAGGACCATTATAAAAACAAAAACACAGCAGCAGACAAGCGCAGGGTGTGTTGCCCTTGGTAAAGGTTAGGTATTGTTTTGGACAGCGGCCTCAGGTATGTCCTCACCTGTAGATGGATGCATTTTGGACTTGTGTCTGTGTGTCCCAGAAACGTTTGCAAAGCATCAGGGTTCTGGGTGCTTCCATCAGTCCCCTTGTCTTGAATTTTCAGTCGGCGTCCTAGAAATCATGGTAAGGAATGGGTCTTGTTCTTCAGGCAGGTTCCTACATGCCCAAGACAACAGGCAGTTCGGTGGTCAGGAAGTGCAATGGAAAAATGAAGACTTGGTTGGGCATAGAAAATGTATACAGGGTTTGGTATCGGAATCGGGACATGGAGAAGAAAACAGGTTCTGTGGAGTTCCTGGGGCCTCATGGCGACCCGATGTGCGGCAGTTGAACTGTACCCCGTAGGCTTTGCACTGGCTGACTTTGGGGCGCAGCTCCCCAGAGCTTGCCTTTGTGGTGCCATTGGGTGGACTCAACCTCCCAGCCCTTTGTCTAGCGGCTGAATTTGCTACCTGTGTGCACCACCAGGGACTCTGTTCAGGAAGTAGATTGGCTGGATTAAGGGAAGGGCATTTTCCCTTAGGAGTCCCTGCATGGCATATAAGTTAGCTCGTCACCACTAGCTCACGGGGTGTCAGTTTGATCAGAGAATCACCTTGGAAATAAGGCCTGGTGTTCTGCTTACAAAAGGGCCCCCCCCCAAAAAAACCCCAACAAAACACAACCTAGCAAAACAAAACCCAACAAACCTGCCATTCCGATTCCTCGTGAGCCTATAGGACAGGGTAGTGATGCTCCCTGTAGGTTAACAGGAGTGCATGTGAATATGGGAGTAGGAAGCCCTGTTCTTCCCTGGAGTGGCTGGTGACTTTGAACTGCTGACCTTTTGGTTAGCCAGCCTTGAAAACCCCACGGAGCGTTTCCACTGTGCATGCCAGCGAGCATCAGCTCTTGTCGGAGTTACCTGGAGGGCAACTGACAACAAGCGTTTTTGAAAATGTGTGATTGAAGATGGAAATGGTTGGCTGCCTGGTGGGGGATGTCCTTGTACATTTTTTTTTTATTATTCTTGGCATTGTTTGGGGTAGGAATCGGCGGTTTTTGTGAAATGGAATCTGAATTTTTTTATTTTTCTTGAAAGACATGGCGTAGCCTTCCTTAAACTTTTTGGATGTATACCTTCTGTGGGACTTTTAGGAGACTGTTGACTCCATGGTCGTCAGGACCGGGTGGTCTGTTCCTTGTGTGGAACAGTGATATTCCCTTTGCAACCACATGGTGCTGGCATGGGTATCGGGAAGGTAGACATGGAGGCTTCTGGGAGATGTATTTCCTCCGTTTCTCCCCCGCTTGTTTGGTCACACAATCGTGAGTCTGAACAGGCGGTGGGTTGCTGATCTATTTCTGTCCGCCCTGAGTTAGGAACTGCACGCCGTCTGTTGCCATCAAGCTGGCGAAGTGTCTGTGCGTCAGCGGACAGGCTCCAATGTCAGTCAGCCGGAAGGAAACACAGTAGCCGCGGTCCCTTCACGGGTTCCACAAAGCGCCCTCAGGAAAGACCCTCTCCGGAGCCCGTGTTGCGGTGTCCATGCTGTAGACTCTCTGGAGCCCCTTAGCTACCGCTGTCACGTTTGCCGGCTGGTCCGAGCTTGCGCCTTGCTAAGATGCCGGACGCTAAGCCACCGGTCTTTCCCACACCAGCTGGGTCTCCCTGGGGAAACGGGGTGACGTCAGCGAGGGAGGAAGAAAGGCGTGGCGATCTGGCGCTGGAAACCAGCCCGTGGAAACCTGACAGATCCCTGCAGAGCATTGTTCCAGATGAAGCCCTCTTTTATGGAGAGCGTGTTTGGAGAGCGTCAACTGAGGGTATGTGATGAAGTCGAGGGGCGCAGGTGGCCGTGGTTTGAGCATGCTGGCTGTCGGGAACCGTCCAGGCGCTGGGTGCTACTGCACTCAACCGCTCGCTCGTGGGTCGGAGGGGAAGCCAGCTTGTTAGACCCGTCGCTCGTCCTTCATTCCATCCGCAGGGCTTGCCACGGTAGACCTATCGAAGGTGGGGTTCCCTATTGTTTAGACCTCTGGACAGTTCTTACGGTTGTGTCGGGGTGGGGGCCGGTGTTTAAGAATAGGTTGCATTTTTTATCCTTTTTAGAGATCAGTGGTTGCTCTTGAGTTTATCTTTTCACGTGACGGCCGCTGGGTGAACCAGAACCAAACCACTGCTGCAGAGTTGATCCCAACTCGTAGCGACCCCACTGGGTGGAGTAGAACTGCCCCCTGTGGGCTTCTGAGGCTGTAAATCTGTCCAGGGAAGAAAGATGAAGAACCCTTTCTATTTCTATACTAGGTTACAGGCCTGGGAACCCACGGGAGCAGCTCTACTCTGTCCTGTGGACTCGCCAGGAGCCTGGATCAACTCGGTAGCAGAGGGTTTGGGGGAGTTTGGGAAATCTTCGTAGAAAACCTCAACTTTCTCCCTCAAAGCGGCTGGTGGGTTTGAACCGCCGAGCTTGCTGATGGCAGTCCAATGCTTAACCTGGCAGCGGCCCTCAGGACTCCTTCATGGTGTGAGAGAGGGCTGCAATTCCGATCTCAGGAACACCCCTCGGCAGCATGTCCTGGGCTGTCCTAGGAAGTGACGGCTGGAAGCTCGCCGTTTGACTCCAGTCAGCATAAGAAAGGCCCCTCCTCAAAAACTTCTAAAACTCACCCATGTCTTTAGAAGAGAAAGGGAGTGTGTGTCTGCGCCCACATTCCAGGCGGGGTGACCTAAGGGGCCCCTGGTGAGCTACCCTGGGAATCTGGGAGCAAACTTTTCTCCCTGGCCAGGGTCGGGGGAGCAGTGTGCTGTTCCCTGGGCCTGGTTCCTACTGGGCACTTCTGGGAGGGATTCCCCCCTGACCCAAGCTAGGCTAAAGCCCCTCCATGCCTGTGTCTGAGGGACCCCTCCCCAGGGCCCTGCCTGACCCAGTCGGGAGGCCTGCGGAATGACAGTGGGACGGGAGGAGGGCTGGAGGAGAGGTTTTCCATGAACAGCATCCCTGCTCTGACTCCAGGAACCCCTGGGCTGTTCTCTCTCTCCCTGCTGTCTTCTGCGCCCCCTGCCTTCTCCAGACGCCTGGCTCTACCACGAAGGGTTGCCGTTAGCTGCCATCAAGTCAACCCATCATGGTGTCCCCATGCATGGGGGTCGTTCCTTGGGGACCGGGGGTGTTATTGGCTGATTTCTTTCAGGCTGATCACCGGGCTTTGCTCGTGGCTAGCTTCCGAGGTCTGTGGTAACCTGGCCAGCCTCCGAGCCACATGCCAGCTTGCGCTGGCTGGCAGAGTGGTGGCTGTGCCTGAGGGGCACTGACCAGGACTCGAACCCTGGTCTCCCACTGCCAAACCACCACTGCCCTCCTGAGAAGGCTGGTGGCTTGGTGCCATCACGTTGATTCTGGCTCACAGGGTTCCTGGGTGACAGAGGAACTGCCCTGCAGGCTTTCCTGGGCCTGGGGGACGTCGTTTCTCCTGGGGAGCCAGGAAGGCGTGAGACCACCAGCCTGACAGATAGCCGCCAGGCGCTTAACCACAGCGCCGGAGTGCCTTCACAGTAACTGTGCGTGTGCATAAGTAAGTAGAGCTCAACTGTACCCCTTGTCTCCACATGCGAGGTGTTTGGGACTGTAGGGGTTTTCCTAATGTGAGGTGGGGACACAGAGCTAGTGTCGTTAAAATCTTCACATTGGAAAACTGAGGAGCTGATACCAAGGGCTCAAGCAGAAAGCAAATGTTTCGAGAATGATGATGGCAACAAATGCACAAATGTGCTTGACACCATGGATCTATGTGTGGATTGTAATAAGAGTTGTACGAGCCCCCAGGAAAATGATTTAATTAAAAAAAAACTTCACCTTGGAAAACCAGCTGGAATCGTGGAAAATTAGCACGAAAACACCACCACTACCACCTCTAAGAATCTCTGGATTAAGTTCTTTCATAGCACCAGGATGTATCAGTGAAATAAATAAAAGCTTTTTTTTCCTTTTCTTTTTGTCAATCACTGAGGAATGGGCTCTTCCGCAGATGGTTACCTGATCAGCTGCTAACCAAAATGTGGGCCGTGGGCACCCTGGGAAGAAAAGCCTGGCTCTTTGCCGCGCTGCCTCTCATAGGGGCCCCGTGAGTGGGGACCAGCCGCGCTCTGCCGTTCACCGCCTGCTTCTCCAGCTCCTGCATGTGAGGCTTCATTGCAGTGGCTGCGTAGAACTCAGACGGGGCTCACGCTGACAAGCTCCATCAAGGAGAGTAATAGGTCACAATGCGCAAGTGCTCAGGAGCATGCTACAAAGTTCTTTCAAAGAGCATGCCCCTCCTCTGGAAGTCACAGCCTGGAGGCATTCTGCCCAAGCTCCCTGGATCTGCCAGCCTAGCTCCTCCAATGAAGGACCGAGAGGCACCCCGTGCCACAAGCCAGCCTCCTGCCCCAAAGCTCAGCTTTCCTTGCTCCGTGGGCCGGGAGGTCCCCCGCTCTGCCCCTCTGATGGATGCCACAGCTGGAGGGGCCCTGCACATGGACCTCGGGTTCAGGAACTGCGCGCTACCCCTGGCCCTGGCTGGTCACGAGGCCCATTTCTCCACTTCTCCGGGGGATCATTTTATACCCAGCCGAAACCCTGCTGGCGTCCTGGTTCTGGGGCTGCTAAGGGCGTGTGGTCAGCAGTTCAAAATCATCAGCCCCCTCGAGGGAGACAGATGAGGCTTTCTATTCCCCTACAGACTGCTCTTGGAAACCCACAGGGACAGTTCTGCTCTGACTTACAAGGTTGCTGTGAGTCAGTACCGACTTGATGGCGGTGAGTTTGGGGTTTCAGGACGACCGTGGACAATTGAAGCCTGTGGACAATTTCCAGGTTTCTTCCCCCACCTCTGTACCCAGACAGACAGGTTCACGAAAAGTTTGTTTTGGTGGAAGCTACAGGGACCGCCCTTATATTCTGGTGGGCGGGAGATGCAGCCTGCCAGGCCCTGCCTAGGAGAGGTGCCAAGTGCTCATGCTTCGGCGAGGTGAGCCATCGCCAGCTCCAGTGTTGGTCTGAGGCCCTGGTGGATGTGGTGCCCCTCTTTATTGAAAAGCTTGAGAAGGCACCTTTTAAATGCCTACGTTTTAAACATTCAGATGATGTGGTGGCTGTTGGATTGGGGAAGGGAACGCGAGCTCACCTTGGGCGCACGGAAGAATTACGACCAGTTGAGATGCAAACACGGCATTTCTTTTTCTAGCTCGAGCTAGGGCTTTCTTCCCTCCACTGCCCAGCGCAGCGGGGACCCAGCGTCCAGAAGGGAATCAGCCCCGAGTTCTTTGTTCCCTGGGCTTTTATGGGGCTAGGGACCGAGGGCAGTCCAGTGTTGCTGTTCTTTAAACTTATTGGAGAAAACTTCTGGCATCAGCGTTGTCCAGTGGTGGTGGGCGAGTAGTTCCGCGGGGGTGTATTCTCTTGACTGGTCTATTGGGGATGGTGGTCGCTGCTCCCTACTGGTCAGTCTGGGACAGGTGATGCCTTCTCTGACAGAATTACCTCAGTGTCCAGAAATTTGAAATTAGAGCTTAAGCCTGCCCCCAGACTTTGGTTTTATATGGCCTGTCATGGTGCTGGTGCCGGCAGTTGTAAACCAGGACCCCACAGCGGCCTCATTCAAAAGACTGTTTACCAGTGGGGAGTCCATGCCCCGGGTGTGGTGTATTTATTCCCGGGAAATTGTAGTGGTCAGAACAGCCTCTGCACGCAGCAGGGAGCAGGATGGCCTAGCAGCCTCTGTCACGTCTGACTCCATGGAGTGAGTCTGAGCCGATCCCGCTCTTGCCACATGGATTGCTCTCTTGCCTTTGCATTTCCGTTGGATGCGCCTGGTGGAATCTTCAGAACGCTGTGCTGTGTGTGGAAGGATAATGCCGAGAATCGTGTTGGAAGTGCCTGAAGGACGAACCCATCTGTCCTGGAAGAAGTACGGCCAGAGCGCTCCTCAGAGGCAGGGATGGCCAGACTTCGTCTCACGTGCTTCGGACACGTGGTCAGGAGAGACCAGTCCCCCTGGAGAAGGACGTCACACTTGTTAAAGTGGCGGGGCAGCGAGAGAAGGCTCTAGAGGAGATGGATGGACATGTGGCACCTGCAACACTGGGCTCAGGACCGGGCAGGGTTCCGTGCTGTTGTGCACAGGTTGTGGCCCCATGGCACCTGATGGCAACAGCCATGTTGCACGGTGAAGTAGAAGGGAATGTGTAAGCCACCAAGGAGAGTAGTCCGGAACAGGCCTGGGGAGGGGGTGTGCCTGCTTGACTGGGTGGAGGCTCCTGGGAGCTCCTTCCTGGGCGCCTCTGAGGGGTCCAGGCTCTGCTTGTCCCTGCTCTGATTCGGAAGGACGCGCCCATCTGCATCCTCGGTGCCGTGTGCCCTTTTCGCGCCTGGGCTTTGCACTTGAGCGAGCCCTCGTCCTGTTTATCCCTTCTGTGGTGCACGGACAGAAGCTCCTTTGACGAGGCCTTCGGGGTGTGCCCGGGTGTGCTTTGTTGGGCTCCGGCTCTGTGAGGCGCCTTCAGAAATTTGCTGGGAAAATTCCATTATCTTTTCATCCCAGGCCCATTGCTCGAGAAAGGTCTCCACTAATTGACTCCCCCTGCTAAACCAAACCAACCCACCCACCAAGCCTGCCACTGACTCAGTTCCAGCTCATAGGTCACAACCCGAGGTGTGCTTTCTGAGACTGTCAGTCTTCCTGGCAGCCGATGGCCTCAGCTCTGCTCCCAGTGCCGGACGGGTTTGAGTTAGGAGCCTGACACTTCCTAGATGGCCCCACCAGGATACCACATTAAAAAAATACCCAAGCCAAACACACTGCCACGGAGGCACATGGGCACCTAAAAACTGGAATTAGCAAGTTGAAACAATGTATAATTAATTAAAGTGTAGGTCGGAGATACTAAGTAACAGCATTTGGCTGCTCTTCAAAGCTCAAGTCAGGGGACTTTGCCAGCCCTCCGGGAAGCCCCGGAAGGGTGGGTGCTTTCCATGGACGTGTGCAGTGGAGTCACTGTAGCTAAGATCATCTAAGAGGTGGACTTGCTGAGTAATTCTGTTCATTGAATACATACACACTCATTGACCGCCAGTGCCAGGCACTGGGGGGTGGGGTGGCCCCAGGGTGGCCGTGAGCCGAGGCCAGCATTCCGCTGTGTCTCTGAAGCCCTTTCTTGGCCCCGACGCTGCAGGGGGATGTGAATGCTACACTGAGATGGACCTTACATAGGAGCTCCTCAGGATAGTGTGCAGTCATTCTCTCAGTTCCCCCCCCCCTCCCCCGTTTGTGTTTTGAAGAGAAAGGTGGTCATTCAGACATGGCGAGCAGGGAGGGCTCTGCTCCTGTGTTGACCAGGAAGTGGCCTGTAAAGCCATCTCTGGCTCTGAGGTCACTGTGTGGCTCTCATGAGAGAGCTGTGGAGGGGGAGTCTCAGCAAGCGCGGACCCTGTGCAAACACAGGCTCGGAACAACACTGCTTGCGAAAGCAGCCGGGCCTTCCACTGGGGCTGTGTCTGTAGGGTGGATGTGTTGGGAAATATACCAAGGTCACTCACAAGTGGCTTTGAAGTGAATTGCTGTCTGCACCACCCAGCCCCCAGTGCAAACCAATCATTTAGTGGTGGGATGAGGTGGGCCCCACAGGGGGCAGGGCAGGCACCAGGCCCCGGGCAGCTGATCCTTGGAGTCCGGAAGCATTGGTGTCCCTGTGTGGCCCCTTCGCGGTCCTGTAGATTGTTGGGGGTACCCGGCGCACAGACAGACTGCCACGTCCCCGTTTCCTCTGTGTAGAGCAGGGTGGGCCCTGCTGGCTACTTTGTTCCTTTTATTTAACAACTGCTTACCCTACCCCTGCTGCTTACCAAAGGAGCCTTGGTGGACTATGCATTGGGCTGCTAACCACAAGGTCAGAAGTTCGAACCCCACCACAGCTGCTCTGGGCGGGAAAGACGAGACTTTCTGGTCCTGTAAAGATTTTCAGTTCTGGAAACCCACAGGGGCCATTCTACTCTGCCCCACAGGGTTGCTTTGAGTCAGAACCGACTCACTGGCAGTGGGTTTGAGACTGCTTACAACTCGCTGGCAGTGAGTTGGGTTTTAGACCAGGTTCCAGGCTCGGATCTGTTAGGTCAGCGGTTCTCAGCCTGTGGGTCATGCACATCCCCTTTGGGGGTCGAACGACCCTTTCATAACAGTAGCAAAATGACAGTGATGCAGTAGCAACGAAAATAATCTTATGTTTGGGGGTCACCACCACATGAGGAACTGTATGAAATGGTTGTGGTATCAGGAAGGTTGAGACCCACTGTGCTCAGTCCTTTTCCAGGGGTAGGGGCAGAGGGGGCGGGACCCTATTCGCTTTTCTGGTGCTTTAGTGCCCATACTCGCCGTGGGTCCCCTGGGTCTGAGTCTGGTGGTGAACAGGTCCCCCACCCCACAAAGCCTAGCAGGCAGCTTCCTCTCAGGACACTGGAACGAGCCCGGAGCCTTGGAAACGTGACTTGTGCGTTTTGAAGGCAGGCCTGGAAGTCCTCAGCCCTGAATCCGTCTGGTTCCTGAATTCCTGTGGGGGCGTTCTCACGGGCCATGACATCCTCTCTGGGTCCCGAGCCTGGGAGAGGGAGTAGCAAGAAATAGGATGTCAGGGGAATCTCAGCTGTATCTGAAAACAACCCAGAGAAGCTCCTGAATGCGCTCAGTGCCTGAGTCTGGCCAGTGGACGCTGGAGCAGGGAGAGGAGGCGGCTTGCATGTCCTCAGCCTCGGGAGGTGCGTCTGGAGCGGGGCCACTGGCTCTGGCTGGGTGGAGATGAGTGCAGGCCATGGGGGCGGCTCGGGAGCAGGTCCCCAGAGGAGGCGGCTGGGGCGGGGGTGCACAGAGCACCCTGCAGTGGGTCCCTGGCCTGACCTCAGCGTCCTGAGGAAGCTGCGCCCGAGTGGAGAGGCAGGGTGGGCCCATCCTGAGGGAGCTGTGGGCTAGTGCAGCGGCCGCCTCTGTCCCGAGGGAACCGCAGCCTGCACCAGAAGGGCTGCTTCCCGAGCTTTGTTTGGCGTTTTCTCTCTTTCCCTCTAAGCCAAGCTTTATTTATTGCCCAGCACGGGGTGCGCTTCTCCCACCCACGGGACGACTTGTCTTCTGAGCAAGCTGGGAGCTGATGAGAGCGCCTCCCGGGCTGTGTCTGCGTTTCCGCTGAGTCAGCAGACCGACGTGGTGTGTGGCCGACGTGGTGTGTGGCGTGTGAGCGAGCAGCCGCGAGTGCTGGGGATGGGCCCAGAGGGGCTGCGGGAACCGCTGGGGCGGCATTGACATTTAAGGCCAATCATCAGGTTTGCCCTCTTGATGAAGAGCACAGGTTTCAGAAGCAGACAGCAGGGGTTCAGATTTCAGCTTCGTCATTCCTCCTCCCTGGCTCTGCCTTCCTTTTCCCGGTGCTGCGCTACCAGACAGACAGACAGACTGACCGAGCACTTGCAGGATGGCTTTCACCAACACATGGATCCCCTCACCCGAGAGGAGGCCCCCTACCATCGAGTGGATGCGAACTCATGGCGACCCTGCAGGACAGCCCGGAGCTGCCCCTTCGGGTGTCTGACCCTGTGTCTCTCCCTGCAAACGAGTTTCCCTGAGCTGTCATCGGCACGGCCTACCACTCAGCGGTTCCGTCATCTCCAGGGCTGTGCACTTACCACCACAATCTGCGGTGGACATCTTCCTCCTCCTCCTTCCCATTGCTCCCGACACCCCATGTCCTCCTCCCTGCCCCCGCTGGCCCCCAGGTGGTTAATTGTTTCTGTTGCCATCTTCCAGAATCCTGGCTTCCCTGTGCAGAAAAACATAGGAAGCGAGGACAAAGAACAGGTAAAAAGAGAGCCCCAGACAGACTGTAGCTCTCTACAGGAGTACGAGTAGACAGCCTCGTCTCTCTCCCTCAGAGCGACGGGTGGGTTTGAACCACCGATCTTTTTTTTTTTTTTTTGCTGATGTAGTCATCTGTGTTGACAGTTTTTTAGTTTTTTTTTGTTTTTTTTTTTAACAATTTATTGGGGCTCATACAATTCTTTTCACAGTTCATACATATACATACATCAATTGTATAAAGCACATCTGTACAGTCTTTGCCCTAATCATTTTTTTCTCTTCTTTTACATTTTATTAGGGACTCATACAACTCTTACCACAATCCATACATATACATACATCAATTGTATAAAGCACATCCATACATTCCCTGCCCCAATCATTCTCAAGGCATTTGCTCTCCACTTAAGCCCCTTGCATCAGGTCCTCTTTTTTTTCCCCTCCCTCCCTGCTCCCCCCTCCCTCATGTGCCCTTTGTAATTTATACATCGTTATTCTGTCATATCTTGCCCTATCCGGAGTCTCCCTTCCCCCCTTCTCTGCTGTCCCTCTCCCAGGGAAGAGGTCACATGTGGATCCTTGTAACCGATCTTGTGAGCAGCTCGGATGCGGCCCACGACACTGCCAGGGCTCCCTTCAGGAGGCGAAAAGTCCACATTGGGGACAGTGCCACTGTTGCTTGTCGTTAGGTCCTGCCCCACGCACAACAGAACAGAGTACGTGCGTCTTGCTGACGGCTGCTCATGCGCCCTGGCTCTGGGGAAGGCTTTCTCCGCCGTCAGCCCTGGAGGGAGCTGTCTCTCCAGCCTCTGCCTCCCGAATCCTCGGAGAGTCCCCTGTGTCTCGGCATCTGGCCTACCCTCCTGCTTCTTTCGCGGCCATTGAGTCAGTGCTGGCTCATAGCATCGCAGCCCACCTCCCCGTGGGACCCTTGAGGTTGGATTTACAGCACCCCTCGTTACTGATCCTCTCCAGCCTCATTTCTTCACGTGTGTCTCTTTCGGGAGCAGCCGTGAGACCTCGGTGGTGACAGTGAGTGTAAAGCAGTTTAGTGCCCAGCACACGGTGGCTTTGATGCACCTTAGTAAGGAAAGAAACCAGAGCCGGTCCCTGGCTAGTGGCTCCACATCCTGAGCACCCTTGGGTGGCATGAGGTTTGCACAGCCGCGTGGGGTGATGAACGTGACTGAAAGACCCGAGGCTCAGCCTGCTTCCGGTTCTTCCCGTGTGAGCGGCAAAGGTCGAACGCGTTGTTGACTCTCTGTGCGCCATGGTGTCTCGATCCTGAAGTGAGCTGTGACTGGCTGACCACGCTGCTGCCAGTGGACATCGAGGGCCGCGGACCGAGTGCCCGGCCAAGTGCTGTGCAAGGCTCACCTCACCGAGGCCTCGTGACCAGCCTGTGAGCAGGTGTGCGCACCACCTCTTGGCTGAGAGCAGAGACTACCAGGGGGGGCGGTTGGCCTGTGTTTCACTGGCTGCACAGAGAGAGGCATTGTCCTGTGCGGATCACCATGAACTGTGGATGGCGTTATTAAGGGACACTTCAATGTGCTCACCTGGAGCTTGGACACAGACCGAGAAGCGCTTATTTGAGCAGACTAAGGGGATATCAGGCCCCCCAAAACCCAAACTTACTGCCACCAAGTCAACGCCGAGTCCCTGTCGGACAGGACCGAACTGCCCTGGAAAGGAGCCTGGGTGGCGGAGTGGTTACGCGTTGGACTGCGATCTGCACGGTCGGTAGTTCCAAACCACCAGCCGCTCCCAGGCAGGAGGCCGGGCTCTCAGCCCCCGTTAGTGGTTGCGGTCTCGGGAACCCACGGGGTTGCTGTGAGTCCCCGCTGATTCGCTGGCAGGGAGTTGGGAGTGAGTTTCCGAGACGGTCACTCGACAGGAGTAGAAAGCCCCGTCTTTCTCCCACAGCGCGGCTGGTGGTTTTCGGTGAGCAGCCCCGTTGGGTAATCACTGCGCCCTTCTCAGTCGGTCTGTGCGCTGAGGAAGACTCATTATCAGCCCTCCTCGTGGGAAATGCAAGAGGACACCGATGAAGGTCGAAGGCGACACAGCGTTCAGATGGGTGAGGCCTCACCGTAAAGAGACAGAGGAGCCACATCCCGCTGACGGGAGCTGTCAAGTGCGTCACGTCGCGTGGACCCACCTTCAGTGCCCACGGGAGCAGGAGGGAAGCAGTCCTACAGCTATCATTGACTCGGGCAAACCTGCTGTTCTTGCTCCTACTGCCGCAAAAAACAAACCAAACGCAGGGGCGCTGCCTGGGAGCACTGCTGGACGAGCACCGGGCTGCTGACCACAAGGTTGGTGGTTCACACCCCCCAGCCCCTCTGTGGAGGGAGGTCGAGGCTGTCTGCATCCATGAGGGTTCGTAGTCCCAGGAATCGACTTGATGGCGGTTGTTGGGGTTGATGCAAAGCCAGGCCTGCGGCCGTAACGTCGCTGCCCCGTTTCTCTTCCCGCAGAGAGATGGGGGTTCAAACCACCGACCTTTTGTTTCGCAGGGGAGCGCTTCAGCACTGCACCACCGTGGCTCCCCGAGAAGGAGAGGTGCCATCTTGAGGACTCAGTTACCCCTGGCCCAAGACGCGGTGGTTTTAGTTCCCTCCGGAGCCCGCAAGCGCCGGACAAGGAAGAAGGAAGACCGGAGAAGAATCGCGGCCTTGGCGAGGAACAGCGAGCCCGCCATGGACGGCTGCCCAGAGAACAAGCAGATCTGTCCTGGGTGAAGGGCAGTCAGAATGCGCCCTGACTTCGGGGCGCTTCCTGTGTGCTTCGGACACGGTCCCTGGAGGTGGACGTCTTGCTTGGTCAAGGAGAGCTCCATGAGACAGAGGATGGGCTCTGACACAGGACGCCTGAGCCAATGGCCTGACACCGGGCAGTGTCTGCATCGGAGCGGGCTCGATACCATCGAACAGAAACCACGATCCAGCCGGCGTCTCTCGGGTACCGAGTTCATCAGGGCAGGCTAGCCTAACCTGACAAGCGTGTGACCTCAGGTCCTGTAGCGTCCGGCGTGACCGTTCTAGAAGTTAGCTGCCGCCTTTTGCACTTAGCCGTCCGGCCGCAGTGACGTGTTGCCCGCTGCTTCACGGGCTGCCCTAGGAAAACCCTCCGGACCAAACCACACTCACCGCACCGAGTCATCGCCACCCCTGTGGGTTGCCGAGACCGTAACTTGACGGGAGTGGAAAGCCCAGTCTGTCTCCCTCAGAGTGCTGGGTGGTTTCGAACTGCTGACCCTGCGCGTCGGATTTGGATTTGAGGCTTACTGGTAGTTAAAGCTTATACTCTGGAACTGCAGAACCGCTGTCTTGGGCAAAGCTCCATTATCTTTCCACAAACATTTTTTTTTAAATTTTGTTTTTCTTTTTTTTTCTTCTAGGTAATATTTCTATTTTATTTATTTTTTGTTTTAAACGTTTTATTAGGGGCTCATACAACTCTTACCACAGTCCATACATATACATACATCAATTGTATAAAGCACATCTGTACATTCTTTGCCCTCATCATTTTCTTTTCTTTCTTTTCACTTTTCTTTTTTTACATTTTATTAGGGACTCATACAACTCTTATCACAGTCCATACATATACATACATCAATTGTATAAAGCACATCCATACATTCCCTGCCCCAATCATTCTCAAGGCATTTGCTCTCCACTTAAGCCCCTTGCATCAGGTCCTCTTTTTTTTCCCCTCCCTCCCTGCTCCCCCCTCCCTCATGTGCCCTTTGTAATTTATACATCGTTATTTTGTCATATCTTGCTCTATCTGGAGTCTCCCTTCCCCCCCTTCTCTGCTGTCCCTCTCCCAGGGAGGAGGTCACATGTGGATCCCTGTAATCAGTTCCCCCTTTCCAACCCACTCACCCTACACTCTCCCAGCATCGCCCCTCACACCCTTGGTCCTGAAGGTATCATCCACCCTGGATTCCCTGTGCCTCCAGCCCTCATATGTACCAGTGTACAACCTCTGCCTTATCTAGCCCTGCAAGGTAGAATTCGGATATTGGTAGTTGGGGGGAGGAAGCATCCAGGATCTGGGGGAAAGCTGTGCTCTTCGTCGGTACTACCTCGCACCCTGACTGACCCATCTCCTCTCCTAAACCCCTCTATGAGGGGATCTCCAGTGGCCGACACTTGGGCCTTGGGTCTCCACTCTGCACTTCCCCCTTCATTTAATGTGGTATGTATATATACACACACACACACACACACATATTCTTTTTTTTTTTTTTTTGCATGATGCCTTATACATGGTCCCTTTGGCACCTCGTGATCGCACTGGCTGGTGTGCTTCTTCCATGTGGGCTTTTTTGCTTCTGAGCTAGATGGCCGCTTGTTTATCTTCAAGCCTTTAAGACCCCAGACACTATCTCTTTTGATAGCCGGGCACCATCAGCTTTCTTTGCCACATTTGCTTATGCACCCATTTGTCTTCAGCGATCCTATCATGGAGGTGTGCAGCCAATGATATGATGATTTTTTGTTCTTTGATGCCTGATAACTGATCCCTTTGGGATCACTCGCTCACTCAGGCTGATGTGTTCTTCCATGTGGGCTTTGTTGCTTCTGAGCTAGATGGCCGCTTGTTTATCTTCAAGCCTTTAAGACCCCAGTCACTATCTCTTTTGATAGCCAGGCACCATCAGCTTTCTTCACCACATTTACTTGTTCACCCACTTTGGCTTCAGCAGTTGTGTTGGGAGAGTGAGCATAATAGAGTACCAATTTAATAAACTAAAGTATTCATGCATTGAGGGAGTGCTTGAGTAGAGGCCCAAGGTCCTTTCGCCACCTTGATATTAAACCTATAAATGTAGACACTTAGATCTATTTCCCCATCCTCATATATATGTTTGCATGTACACGTCCTTGTCTAGACCTCCATAAATGCCCCTTGACTCCCAGCTCCTTCCTCCCTCTCCCTTGACTTTCCTCCTGCCCCACCACCATGCTCCGTCCCCACCTGGGCTACAGCTGTACCTCTTCTCTACGCGACCTTACCCTTGATCGTTCCCCATCAGGCCTGCCACTCCCCCCTCACTACCATTTTGGGTCCCATGTTGTTCCCTTGTCCCTGTGTTTATTAACACCACTTCCTTACCCTCCTCCCCCCTCCCCCACCCAGATCTGTCTGTCCCCCCAGAACTGTCCTATTGTTTTTCCTCCAGATAGTTCATCCAGCCTGTCCTATTCAGACAGACCTGTGGAGACACTAACATGCACGAAAACAAGACAGAGGAAAAGAAAGCAACAGTACACAACCAGACAACAAAACAACAAAAACAAACCACTGACAAAGAACAAAACAAAACACTTCACAAAAGAAAGGCTTGTAGTTCGTTCAAGGATCGTTTGCTGGCCCTTAGGAGTGTTTTCCAGTCCAGTCTGTTGGGGCACCACGCCCTGGCCCCAAAGTCCACTTTCAGCATTCCCTGGGGACCTTGCCACTCCATTCCCTTGCTGTTCCGCTGCACTCCCCCAGTGCTTTGCCTCGGTGTGGTGGGATCAGGTCAGGTGCAATTCCCACACTGTGTCTCCGGTGCTGTCCCCTGTATCGCCCTTAGTCACTGAGGGGCATCATGTCTCATAGTGGGGCCAGCCATGTTGTTCTCTCTATGGACTGGCTGCTCTGCTCAGGAACATCATCCTCACGGCTTCGTGGGCCAGGCTGTGCTCCACTCTCTCTTCCTGCCCCTTCATCTGCTCCCGTGTGCTCTGATCAGATATGTCCATCTCCCAGAGCTGCAGAATCAATGTCGTCCTTTGAAACAAATTCTTTTCGGGGGAGGGGCAGGAATCCACTTAACTTTTGGTGCTGGGCCCTACTCCACGCCGGGATATTGCCTTCACACCTTGGCGGCACTGGGTTGAAGCCTGGTCCCACTTTCCCTGTGGAGATATAAACAATACCCTCCCCTTGGGTGGGTTAGCGCCCCATGCCCCCACTCCCCTTTTCTTCTTTATATTCATCCTTTTATTTTCCTTTCCCCACCTCCTACACTGTTGTCTACCATGTGCATCCCTGGTTTTGATCTGGTCTCTGCCATACTACACAGTCTTCACCCCAGAAATGTTTGTATACAGTAGCTTTTTCCCCTATGCCACGTTTGCCTTAAAAAAAAAATTTTTTTTAACACTTACCTCAGCAGGCTCATGTTGTACTTGTCCTTTTGTGCCTGACTTTCTTCGCTTAGCATGATTTCCTCCAGTTCTTCCCATGCCGCTATGTGCCTCATACGTTCATCACTGCTTTTTAGTGATGCGTAGTACTCCATTGTATGTATATACCACAGTTTTTTAATCCAATCGTCAGTTGATGGAAATTTGGGTTGCTTCCAACTCCTTGCAATTGTGAACTGTGCCGCAATGAACATTGGAGCACAGATGTCTGGTCTTGGTTTGTTCCTTGCCTCTTCTGGGTATATGCCCAGTAGGGGGATTGCTGGGTCATATGGTAACTCTATTTTCATCTGTTTTAGGTATCGCCAGATTGATTTCCATAGTGGCTGTACATACTTACAGGCCCACCAGCAGTGGATGAGAGTTCCTGTCTCCCCACAGCCCCTCCAACACTTGTTGCTTTCTGATTTTTTGAATTGGGCTACCTTTGAGGGTGTCAGGTGGTACCTCATTGTTGTTTTAATTTGCATTTCTCTTATGGCTAAAGATCGGGAACATTTTCTCATGTTTGTTGGCCATTCGGATTTCTGTCCCTGTAAAATTTCTGTTCAAGTCCTTTGCCCGTCTCTCAAGTGGGCATTGGTTTTTTTCTTTTTGGAAGCTATCAGAGTATTGTAGATTTTAGTAATAAGACCTTTGTCTGATGTGTCATTGCTAAAGATGTTTTCCCAGTCTGTGGACTCTCTTATTACTCTCTTGGTGAATTCTTTAGATGTACACATGTGTTTTATCTTCAGTATATCCCATTTGTCGATTTGTGCCTCCTCTGTGTTTGTGTCCTTCCCTATTTCTGATAGCCTGTGTATTCCCTGCGCCAAAGTTCTCAAGTTGGTCCCAATTCCCTCATTGATGGCCCTAACAGTTTGGGGTTTAACTTCAAGGTCTGTGATCCACCTTGAGTTTATTCTTGTGCATGGAGTGAGATAAGGGTCTTGCTTCATTTTTCTGCATGTTGATATCCATTTTTTCCAGCACCACTTGTTAAAGAGGGCATCTGCTTCCCATTTGATATTTTCGGGGCCCTTGTCAAAGATCAGCTGTGTGTATGCTGATGCTTTTATTTCTGGGTTTTCAGTTCTTTTCCATTGGTCTGAATATCTGTCATTGTACCAATACCATGCAGTTTTGAGAACTGTGGCTGCATAGTAAGTGCCTAAGTCAGGTAAAGCAAGCCCTCCCACGGTGTCCTTCTTCTTGAGGAGTTCTCTGCTAATTCTGGGCTTCTTCCCTCTCCATATGAAGTTGGTAATCAGTTTTTCCATTTCTATGAAGAAAGATGATGGTAATTGCATCGGGATGGCATTAAACTTATACAGTGCTTTTGGCAGAACTGACATCTTAACTATATTAATTCTCCCAATCCAAGAGCATGGAATATTCTTCCATTTGTTGAGGTCGCTCTTGGTTTCTTGTAATAGTGTTCTATAGTTTTCCCTATATAGATCTTTTGTTTTTTCAGTCAAGTGTATCCCTAGATATTTCAGTTTGTGTTTGGCTATTGTGAAGGGTACCACCTTTTTGATCTCTTCTTCTGTGGTCTTATCTGATGTGTATAACAGTCCGATGGACTTCTGCTTGTTGATCTTGTATCCTGCCACTCTGCCAAACTCCTCTATTGCTTCCAGTACTCCCCTTGTGGAACTTTTGGGATTTTCCATATATAAAATCATATCATCTGCAAATAACGATAGTTTCACCTCTTCCTTCCCCAGACGTATACCTTTGATGTCACTTCTTTGCCTTATGCTGTTAGCTAAAACCTCCAGCACGATATTAAATAGGAGTGGAGACAAGGGGCATCCTTGTCTGGTTCCCTTTTTCAGTGGGATTGTGTTAGTCTTTTCTCCATTGACTACCACTTTGGCTGTTGGTTTTTCATATATAGCTTGTATTGTCTTGAGGAATTTTCCTTCCATTCCTATCTTCGCTAGTGTCTTAAACAGGAATTGGTGTTGGATGTTGTCGAATGCTTTTTCTGCGTCTATTGATACAATCATCCACAAACATTTTTTTTATTTCTTCCCCCTATGAACTTTTTGAAGGCCTCTTGTCCATGGCGTGTCCAGGGGTTCCTGTGGGAGGAAATTGTGGTGGCTTCCCCCCCCCCCCCAGCTCTTAGCGACCCAGCCCTCACCTGAGGTGCTTTGAAGCCCTGCAAAGTTATGTGCAAACACCGCTGTGGTCGGCCCGGGCCCGGAGTCTTTCTCAACAGGGCTCTTGACCCAGGTGCTCCGCAGCCAGATGAGATGGGAGAGCAGGCATGTGGTGTAGCTCGAATTACTGGCTGTCGGCTTACCTCAAATATGCCCTTCACCCGGGCACAAACGGCATATCCCTGGGAACCGTGCACTTGAGGTGCTGCGGGCTGGAGCCCTGTGTCTTGGGCTGGCTTTCAGGTTTTTGTCCCCCACGCATGTGCTCGTCAACCCTGCCCTCGCAGCGGTCACACTCCATGGTTTTCCCATGTGCCAGAGCTGGCAGCTCTGTGGCTCAGCCAGGCAGCCCTCCCAGATCTTCTTTGCTGGCTCTGAGCTGCACCAGTGTCTGTGCTTTGACATCTGGGAACCGACGGCTTGGGCAGCAAACTTGGCCTGGCTGGTTCAGACTGTCAGCTCTCTTGCGGGGAGCTGGGCTTGGGCAGCCGTGCGGAGCTCTTCTTCCCTGGAGGACTTGGGGAGAGGTGCTGGCTGGGGTGTACCATGAGGTTCATTCCGCCCTCCAGCCTGCGGCAGTGGTCAAAGGATGGCATCTCAGAGCTGTCTCGTGTGAGCCAGCCCAGCCTGGCTCTCCAGCCCGAGTTAGAATGGGAATCAGCCATATGGGAGCCAGATGGGGCTGGTTCCTTGGGTCCCCACCCTGTGCCTCTTCTAACCGCCGTGGGTTTGAGCGACTAGCCATCCTCTTCCCCTGCCCCCCAGTCCTCCAGGAAGCAAACTCCCTCTGTGTGCACAACTCGGACTCAGAGACCCTCTGTTCCCTGTTTCCTGCAGGAGCTGCCAGCTGCGGGTCACCATGGCTTCTTGTCCCAGGCTCTGGGCGCCCCTCGCTCATGTAGGCAGAGCTCTCAGTCAGCGCTGCTTCAGGTAAATCCCCGCTGCCCTCCCCAAAAAACAAAGACAGCAAAAAGCCTGAGCTGAAGTAAGCACTGAGCCCCCTCTCCGTAGATTTTGTCTGGAAACCGTGCAAAGGTGCATGGGAAATCAGTCCCGGAGTCCTTGGTGCAGGTGGGAGCCAGGCTGCGGAGGACCGTGTCTGGAGAGGAGTGGGGAGTCCAGCCACGGTGGGGCTTGCTGGGGTCACAGTGCAGGGGCAGGTGGGGCGGAGCAGAGTGGGATGTGGGAGAAGCGGCTGTCCTTTGCAGGACTCAGCTCGCTAAAGGATAAAGCAGCTCTGGCCCCTGTCCTGCCCTAAGTGCATTCGAACCCTCCCTTTCAAAAACACAATGATTTTTTTTTTTTAAAGGCCATAGCAGTGTATGCTGATTGCCCCCAACCCCAGCGAGGTCAGAAGTGTGACAGCTTCACGTCCCTTCTTGGCCAGGCCAGAAATGGAGACCACGGGTCTCGCCCCGCAGGCAAACCTGCCTCCCGGGTCCATGCTCCTGCTCACCCTGTGGAGCAGCAGACAGGCATGAATAAGAATCCCTTCTGCCCAGAGAGAACTCACAGCCAAGGAGAGCAGGCTGGGGAACCAGTACCTACAAGAAAATTTGCCAGGTGCAATAAATAACCAAGGTTTGGATGGCTCTGGCAAACCCAAGCCGAGGGGAGGACGTGGAAGGGCAGTGGAGGTAGCCTTCTCAGCAGGGAATGGGGAGCAGGCTCTGGGCAGGGGGGCAGGAGGTGGGGGCGCGTGGTGCCTGGCTGGCTGGTGCAGGGAGCACAGGATGGGTCTCGGGAGGCAGGTCAGGTGGGTCATCGTGTGGGACGGGGGGAGCCACGAGCAAGCCTGACCCAGGCTGGGGGGTACCTCTTGGGTCTTCTGAAGAGAGCTGTGGGCGTGTGTGAGGAGCAGCAGGACTTGCTGGGACGGGAAAGCTGCTGAATTCAAGGCCAGCGGAGCCCTGGCGACGTAGGGGTAACACACTGGCTGCTGACCACGAGGTCAGCAGGTTGGAATCAGCAGCCTCTCTGAGGAAGAGGGAGGAGGATTTCTGTCTACCCTGCACGGGCAGTTAGGTCTACCCCGTCCTGTTACTCACTGTGAGTCTGAATCAACTCAATGGCAGCGAGAGTTTTGTTTTGTTTTGTGGTCGGGAGAAATGAGAGGTGCTCAGAAGATCAGATCAGCGAGACTTGGTGGCTGGAGGGTCCTGGTGGGGAGAGGCTCTTGCTGGGACATAGGGACTTCTGAAAAAGCTGTTAATGGCAGGAGGGGGTCCTCCGGGAGCCCCGAGTGTGCCGCTCCGGGCTGAGTGGAGGCTTCAGGAGGGTGGAGAAGGGACGAGAATGCAGGGCCAGGTGGGGTGGGGATGAAGTTTGTTGGTTGGAAGCAGTGGACACAGACAGAATTGCCCGAGTCAGCGAGAACACCAGCTGTGGAGGCTTCCACATCGGGACATTTGAAATCCCACTTCAGCCGGGTGCCTCAATAGTTTATCTGCCTTTTAATGCGCAAACACTCAACAGGCAGCGAGTTGATGCCGACTCACAGCGAGCCTGTAGGACGGGGTCGAGCTGCTCCCTGGGTTTCCAAGCCTGTAACTGTTTATGGCAGTAGAAAGCCCCGTCTCTCTCCCAAGGAGCAGCTGGTGGGTTTCAAACTTCCGACCCTACGGATCGCAGCCCGACGCATAACCGCTACCCCACAAGAGCTCCGTCTTCTAATGGGAACTCTTTAAAGAGCAGTTCCTGGGAGGGAGGAGTTACAAAGCACACACAACAAAACCAGTGGTTGTCCAGTAGGGAGCCCGGTGGCACTGTCGGATGAGCCAGGCTGGATTGTTTGCTGACTTCAGGGTCGGTGGTCAGACCTCCCGGCCGCCCTGTGGGAGAAGGGATGAGTCTCTCTGCTCTCCGGAAGGTTCACAGCTTCGGGAGCCCTGTCTGCAGGGCCTCCAGGGGTCAGAATTGATTTGGTCACAGTGGGTGTGGCTTTCTTTCCTTCCTCGTGTGGAACACGTTCAAACAAAATGCCATCGATTCAACCGGCCGTTTCGGGCCACGGGCTTTCTCTCCTCGAACCATGGCCCAGTTTATCCGTAACTTGGTGGAGAAGGCCCCGGGGCTGGTGAACGCTGCTGTGACTTACTCGAAGCCTCGACTAGCCACATTTTGGCACTGTGCCCGGGTGGAGCTGGTTCCTCCGACCCCTGCAGAGGTCCCTGCAGCGATCTAGAGCCTGAAAAAAGTAGTCGAGAGTGCTAGGACTGGGCGCTTCAAGCAGCTCACAGTTAAGGAAGCTCTGCTGAGTGGTTTGGTGGCCACTGAAGTGTGGATGTGGTTTTATATTGGCGAGATCATAGGCAAACGAGGCATCATTGGCTATGATGTTTGAAGACCAGTCTTTAACATCTGGTTGTATTTGGTTTGCTCTTTGAGTTTTCTTGGACCATGTGTGATCAGTCTACTTTAATAAAATAGATCATCTAAAAGTCAAAAAAAACAAAATGCCATCATACGGATTCAGCTCTAGTTTCTGACGGACTTCCTAGGCAAACAGACTTATTTCCATCTTGCGGGTCCCCAGCCTACTGCCACCGAGTCAGTGCCGACTCATAGCGAGCTGGAGCTCCCGGGGTGCCGTGGTCCAAGACGGTCAGTGTTCATGGGAACAGAGAGACCCATCTTTCTCCTGCAGAGCAGCCGGTGGGTTTGAACCACACACCTCTTGGCTAGCAATGTGTATCCCACGGGACCACTGGGATCCCTTGTCCCCGATCGCTCCCTCATTACCAGGAGGGACAACATGACCGGGAGAGGGAACCAGGACCACAGGAAAACATCATCTCCCAACGCTTCACGTACTTTCCCGCCAGGGAAAAACGGAATCCATGTGTGGTTCTGGGCGCGCAGGTCTTGCAGGGTGTAAACACTGGGTGTGTGGGGTGCCTAGAGGTTTTCAGAGTCCTTCAGGGAAGGAAGGTTCTTGAAGGCTGCTTTTGGACACCCATCAGGGAGAACTCGCCAGTCTGATTTTTTAATGTCTCTTCCCATCACTAAGCGCCCATGTTATCGCATCGGTTTGATCCCACAGAACCCCTGTGACGGAGAATAACTGACCCGCAGGGTTTCCCAGGCTCTGTTCTTTCTAAGGCACATCACCGATCTCTCCCACGGAGCAGCTAGCTGGCTTTGAACTGCCGACTTTTGAGTGAAGTGCTTAGCCCTGGCACCACCAGGGGCCCTGGCAAGGGCCTCTGCCTTGCTGTCGTGACTCCCGTTGTGTTGGGGGGGCTGTAGTGAATGCACAGTTCTCCCAGGTCTTGCCCTCCGAGGAGGGAGAGACGCGGATCTCAGGCTGTGTCTGTCTGTCTCTCTCACCAGCACCACCGGGGGCATGGGCGCCATTCAGAAGATGACCCGGGTGCGTGTGGTGGACAACAGCGCCCTGGGGAGCACCTCCTACCACCGCCCTCCGCGCTGCATCCACGTGTACACCAAGAACGGCGTGGGCAAGGTGGGCGACCGGATCCTGCTGGCCATCAAGGGGCAGAAGAAGAAGGCGCTCATTGTGGGGCACCGCATGCCCGGCGCCCGCATGACCCCCAGGTTTGACTCCAACAACGTGGTCCTCCTGGAGGACAACGGGAATCCCGTGGGCACCCGGATCAAGACACCCATCCCCACCAGCCTTCGTCAGAGGGAAGGTGAATACTCCAAGGTGCTGGCCATCGCCCAGAACTTCGTGTGAGGAGCCACCGGGCTGCAGGCCGCCCAGGGACCATGTCTCAGCTGAGGGGAGAATCGGGTAGGAGGGCGATCAGAGTGTCCCGTGAGAAAATAAACTTGAATTTCGAGTGTGTTTTCTTCCTGAGCTCTCTGGGATGACGTCATGAAGCCTGTGACACATGAGAAGTTAAAAGATGGCGGCCCCGACAGGCCAGACAAGATGGGCGTCTTGGCAGGAGGCGCTGTGGTGCGAGGCCCGGGCCTCGCAGTGGAGCTTGGGTGCCTGTAACGGGAGTTGCTCTAGGGCAGTCTGGCCCCGGCCATTGGAGGTGCAACCAAGGAGGAAGGCACCGTGGGGTCTGTCACTATCTGAGCAGCGCTCTTCTCCCGGTGGGCGTCTGTCCGTCCATCAGAGGCCTGGAGATAGTAAGTAGTTCTGGACATTCCCAATGTTGCCACCGCGCACAGGAGGGACCTTTCTTCCAGAGGAGTCCGCAAACACATGCAGCCCGCCAAGGACATTTATCTGGCCTGCCCAGTGTTTTTGCCCCGTTTGTTTTTTTACTTGAAAATAAGATATGTACAGTGTGCATAGTAATTTGTTCATAGTTTTTTTTAAAAAAAAACTATGGTCTGGCCCTCCAATGGTCTGAGGGACAGTGAACTGGCCCCCCTCTTTTTTTGGGGGGGTGCATTCTTTAAATTCTTTTTTTTAATTTTTAAAATTTTTGTGTGTTTTCTTTTTCTTACTGTATTAGGGACTCATACACCTCCCATCACAATCCATACATACATCCATTGTGTAAAGCACATTTGTACATTCGTTGCCCTCGTCATTTTCAAAACATTTGCTCTCCACTTAAGCCCCTGGCATCAGGTCCTCATTTTTCCCCTCCTTCTCCCTCCCCCTCCCTCATGAACCCCTGATAATTGATAAATTATCATTTTGTTATATCTTGCTCTGTCCCACGTCTCCCTTCCCCCCCTTTTCTGATGTATGTCCCCCAGGGAGGAGGTCACATGCAGATCCTTGTAATCGGTTCCTCCTTTCCAACCCACCCTCCCTATGCCCTCCCAGTATCGCCCCTCACACCACTGGTCCTGAGAGGATCATCTGCCCTGGATTCCCTGTGCTTCCAGTTCCCATCTGTATCAGTGTACATCCTCTGGTCTAGCCAGATTTATAAAGTAGGATTTGGATCACGACAGTGGGAGGAGGGGAAAGGAAGCATTTAGGAACTAGAGGAAAGTTGTAATTTTGATCGTTGCTACGTCACACCCTGACTGGCTCATCTCCTCCCCAAGACCCTTCTGTAAGGGGATGTCCAGTGGCCTACAAATGGGCTTTGGGTCTCCACTCCGCACTGCCTTGCTCATTCACTATGGTAAAATTTTTGTTCTGATGATGCCTGATACCTGATCCCTTGATTTTTTGTGATCCCACAGGCTGGTGTGCTTCTTCCATGTGGGCTTTGTTGCTTCTGAGCTAGATGGCTGCTTGTTTATCTTCAAGCCTTTATGACCCCAGACGCTATATCTTTTGATAGCTGGGCACCATCAGCTTTCTTCATCACATTTGCTTGTGCACCCATTTGTCTTCAGCAATCATATCAGGAGGTGAGCACAAAATGATACGATTTTTTTGTTCTTTGATGCCTGATAACTGATCCCTTCAGCAACTCGTGGTCACACAGGCTGGTGTGCTTCTTCCATGTGGGCTTTATTGCTTCTGAGCTAGATGGCTGCTTGTTTACCTTCAAGCCTTTAAGACCGCAGACGCCATATCTTTTGATAACCAGGCACCATCAGCTTTCTTCACCACATTTAGTTGTTCACCCACTTTATCTTCAGCGGTTGTGTTGGGAAGGTGAGCATCATAGAATGCCAATTAAATAAAAGAAAGTATTCTTGCATTGAGGGAGTACTTGAGTGGAGGCTCAATGTCCTGCTACCTTAATACTAAACCTATAAATATATGCACATAAATCTATTTCCCCATCTTCATGTATAAATATATTTGCATATATACATGTCTTTATCTAGACCTCTATAAATGCCCTCTGCCTCCCAGTTCTTTCCTCTATTTCCTTTGATTTCCCTCCTGTCCCACTATCATGGTCAGTCCCCACCAGGGTTTCAGCAATTCCTCTTAGCTACATTACCCTTGATCATGCCCTACCAGGCCTCTCACACCCTCCTCACCACCGATTTGGATTGCTTGTTCCCTTGTCCCTGGATTTAACACCACTACCTTTCCCCCCACCTCCCCGTGTCCCATGTCCCCACGGAACTATCAGTCCCATTGTTTTCTCCTCCAATTGTTCATCCAGCCAATCTTATTTAGACAGACCTGCGGAGATAATAACTTACACAGAAACAAGACAGCACAACCAAGCAATAATATACAATAAAACAACAACAAACCAATGACAAAAACAAAACACAACAAGAAAGAAAAGCTTGTAGTTAGTTCAAGGATTGTTTGTTGGCCTTTAGGAGTGTTTTCCAGCCCAGTCTGTTGGGGCACCATGTCCTGGCCCCAAAGTCCACCTTCAGCTTTCCCTGGGGACCTCACCGCTCCATTCCCTTGCTGTTCTGTTGCATCCCTTCATGTTTTGCCTCGGTGTGGCGGATCCGATCGGGTGCAATTCCCTCACTGTGTCTCCAGTGTTGTCACCTGTAGGGCTATGTATCAGTGAGGGACATCCATGTGGTCCACTCTGTTGACTGGCTGTTCTAATTGGGAGCATTGACCTGGCCTGGTGGGCCATGATGTGCTCCACTCTCTCCTCCCCCTTCAAGTGCTCCGATCAGATAGGTCCCTTTCCCAGAGCTGTAGATTCAGTGCTGTCCTTTGACATGAATTCTGGGGGGAGAGGCAGATGTCCCCTTAGTAGTTGGGGTTGGGGCCAGCTCCCCAGACCTCTCCACTGGTCCCCCACTCCACGCCAGCATGTTGCATTCACATCTTGGAGCATCGGTTGAAGTCTGGTCTCTCTTTCCCTGTGGAGACACAAACAATACCCCTTGGGTGGGTTACTGGCCCCCTGTTTTAAAAGTTTGAGGACCCTTGCTCTAGAGTCTAGGCTAAGCAAGACCCACTGCAGTTCTGCCACCAGGGATCAGCCAGCTGTCCTGAGCCTGGGAGCCTGCCGGAGCAGTAACTAGAGGATGTAATCTTGGGCCCGTGCAGGTGGCCCAAGGGCAGCTCACCTTCATTTGCTTCTAGCTTCCATGATCCCTCTGATGATCTCGTCACCTGTCTGTAAATACGCTCAGCTAGCCCTGCAGCCTGCCCTGAGCGCGTCCTCTCCAGGTCCGCATGAGAGGCCTCGGAAGCAAGGCTGGGGTCCTGACGCCCCACTACTGACTGACCACCCATTTGGCTTCCTGGCCCCCCCAGCTTCTGCGCCTGTACAATGGGCACATGATAATGGCATCACGCCCTTGGTGGTGGCGTATGGTGGAGCCGAGTGGCTGGCAGTGGCCAGTGTGGCGTGGGTATGCGCTGCTTCCTGCTGTCAGTGCCATGTGTGTGAGCACAGGCAGGGGAGGCCGAGATGGCCCTGGCCCTCACGGAGCCCACCCTGTCCCCCTGGAGCCCCATGCGAACCACACAATCACACACACGTAAACCCCCAGGCCTGTGTAAGGGGTCAGATTCTGTCCCTGGGGTCGCAGGCTGGAGAAGGAACAGCAGTGTGGTCACAGAGGAGTGCTCACCTGGGGTGGGGGGTGGACTGGGAAGCAGGTGGGGTGGAGGGACCGCTCCAGATGTGGGTGGGAAGTTACACGAGGCGTGTTCTCGCACTCAGTGCACGGGATGTGCTTTGGACCTGAATGAGGAATGAATGCGTAAGCATTGGCTGGGTGCGAGGAGAGGAAGATGCCCTGGCACCAGAGAGAGCCTGTGGCAGGATGGAGGGCGCACATGGTGGCCAGGGGAGCAGGGCCGTTTCTGGTCCTGAGGACTGGGAGGCTCGTGCAGAGGAGGTGGATGGCCAGCTGATTTTGGGGTAGTGGCTGGGGAAGTGAGTTCCTTTTGTTGTGTGAGAGGAGGAGGTGGAGAGAAGCCAGAAAGGATGAGAGCAAGCCTGTGCAGTAGCACAAGACCTTGGCATCGGAGTCGGATGGGGGAGCCAGACAGACACCTGGAGCAGGTGCGGTTGCCCTGGTGGTGGGTTGGGTTGAGGAGGAGGGCCATGGTGAGCTGAAGCCCTCGTGGTGACGCAGGAGAGGCCGGGATTGAGGATGGAGAAGGATGAGCACCAACAGCTGTGGGCACGCCCAACGGAGGTGCCCTGGGAGCAGCCTGCCGGCGTGCGTGCGCATGCGTGTGTGCGTGTAACACTGGCCTGAGAGCCAGCTCCCTGATGTCCAGGTCGGGAATCTCACCACTGCATGGTCGGGTCTTGCTCTTGGTAGTTGACCTGTCCTGTCCATCCTGTGGGGATTCTTATGGGCAAGGACCTAGAGGGTGGTGTTCTGAGTGTCCCTAAATCCAGTGGGGGCGCATGGAGCTCGGTGTCCTGTAAGTGAGCCTTGAATGCAAGACAGAAGAGGCTCAGGCACCACTGACTGCCTGCCCCGTGACCTCTGTGTAGTAGGAGGGCGAACGCCCTGGCCCTCTGGGATCGGTGGTGGCCATGCTCTGCTACCATGGTGCATGTGACCGAGGAGCAGGGGAAATCCAGGCCTGAGGCGAGGAGTCCCAGCAGGCCCGTCCACCACTGCTCTGTTTGCTGGGCTGCTTCTTGGTCCCCCTCCCCAAGGCAAAGGAAATGCCAGCCTGTGATCCTCAGCCTGGCATGACCTGCTCTGGAGCTGGGCCTGCGCTCCGAGCCCACCCACTCGGCTTGAGCTGCCCTGTGGTGTCTCGGGTCCCCTGCTCTCTGGGGTCAGGCTTGCTTCTCCTTTGTGGTGTCACTGTCCTTTCACATGCTCCACGGCCACTCTGCGGCACCCCATCGCCCGCCGCTTCCACAGCCGAGGTTGACCAAAGCCCTTAGAGTAGCTGCCCTTCCTGTCCTCGCTGTCCCTACCTCGGGTCTCTCGGGCATAGCCTCTCCTCCCGAGGTGCTGCGTGCTGACCACGGGAAGCCTGTGGTTTCAATCAACCGAGCCGGGTGACCGGACACACGCCCCCTGGGTGACGCAGGCCCGCAGCATGCTGCCCAGAATAGCCCCGGCTTTGCTTTTGTTTCCAGCCGCCCTATCACTTTGCAAACTGGGATCCAATTTGTTGTCCACTCTCCCCACCCGAGCCACTCGGCCAAGGCAGCTTCCTTTGCCCATGAACTATTTATAATCACAGATTATGTTGCCCGATGAGTATACACCGGCTTTTGTTTTTTCCCCTTCTCTGCCCCAGGCTAGCCCACGGGCCTGCTTCTCCCTGGGGGTCACAGGTTCTGTCCACTGCAAGGTCTTTGCTGAGATGCAGGGGCTTCCACCCACAGCTGGCCCCTCTCTGCTGGACTCCTGCAGATGGGGTGTGTGTGTGTGTGTGTGTGTGTGTGTGTAACCTGGTTCCAGCCGGGACCCTGCTGCTAAGGAGTTGTGCGACGTAGGGCCATACTGCTCCAGGGAGCTCGGCACTCGATGGCAGAGGGCATAATCCTCAAGGAGCCCCAGCTGGCCGTGTGACCCATCATGGCCACCCACCCTCTGCAGCTGTCACCCCCGCCCCGCCCCCCCATCTTGAAGGGTATGCCCTTAGCTGTAGGTGGAACTTGGCCAAAGAATGTGCCGAGAACAACCTATCCCCATCAATAATCCTGCAAAAAGGGCGGAAGCCAACCCCCTCGGGCACCTCCCACCCGACAGGACACGCTCAAAGCCAGCTCGTCCCTCCATCAGGGAGGCCCACCCAGGAGGGTTGAGTGCCAGGGAGGGGCTGCCCTAGGGTCCCCGAGGGCTACATCCCAGCAGTTGCTCCACACTGGGGGCACCTGTGGGTGTGTCACTCCGGAGCCGCCCTGTGCTTCACCTCGGTGGGCTGCAGACACCCTCCTGGGTTCCCTGGAGGCCTTTCCCAGGTGCCCACGGTCCTGGCATGAGGAGACATGCATGTCGTTGGAACCTCGGGCTTCGCCCACATGCACACCTGACCCTGCAGCTGCGTCTCTCCCTGTTCTCCAGCTTTGTCATCCAATCTTCAAGAGTAAAAGAGCCGGGATTACAACAACAAATGCCGGTCCTTCCCACCGTCCGGCCCCACACCCATGCTACAGGGTGGTGACTGGTCACAGTTTCAGCTGCCCCAGCGCCCGCCGTGGCCACTCACTTCCCCGCTGTGCCCTTTAGCCAAACATCAGTACATTTCCAGACGCTTTGGCCTCCCGGGCTGAAGGCGCTGCCGCCTTTGCTTCTAGACTCTCAGCCTCACACCATCTCCAGACTCTTTCCAAAAAGCCGGTGGTGCCCAGCCATCCCCAGGGAGCGTGCTGCCCGGTTGGCATCTACCTCCCTGCCATTCCAATAGGTCTGTCTCATGAGACACACCACCAATGTCTCGTCCCAGCCCCCGCACCTTCACCCAGCCCCCACCTTTTCAGGGGGAGTTTATCTTGTTTTGAGGGTGGCCCAGGCACTCCTGGATTCCAACTGGAATGAAACGGGGGCAGAAAAACCAAGCCCGTTGCCCTCTCGCTGCCCTCCCCTCGGTTCTGACTCAGCAGCTCTATACCATCTTGGGCTATGTCAGGACAAATATTGACATGCCAAGTTGGGCCAACTCCTGGCCGCCACACAGAACTGGGGAGCGGCATGTGGTCTGCCCTGGTCTCTCTGCTCCCCTCCAGTCCAGTTGATGGGCACCACCTCCCGAGGGGCCCATCCTGCCCAGCCCCCAGGCTAAGCAGTGCCTTCCTGCCTGCCTGGGACAGGCCTCTTTGCTCTCACTTCGGGGACAGGGGGTGGGGAGGGTTCACGTTAACCAAGGCCATTAACGATTCTGCTAGAAGAGGTTTGCTGAAGGAAAATGAGAGGAGCCCGGGTGGCATGGCGGGGTGCCCTCTGGCTGCTGACCATAAGGTCAGCGGTTTGAACTCATCAGCCCCTCTGAGGGAGGGAAATGAGGCTGCTCCTGTCGAGGCTTAAGCCCTGGACACCCAAAGGGGCAGTCCTACTCTGCCCTGCAGGGTCTCTATTGGAAAGAACGGACTCCATGGCTGTGAATTTTTGCTTTGTTTTAAAGAAAAATGAAACCCTTGCTTGAAATGACTTTTTCAAAGTGCAGTCCCAGCCCCACGGCCCACAAATAACCTAGATTAATTTCATAGCTCCCACCTGCCCCATTTATTTTTTAAACAGGTCTCCTGCCCCATAGATGACCCATTGGGCTTAATTAAGTTGCTTTTTGGTAGATACTGTTACTGGTAGTGCTGTATGTAGTTTTTATTCTTTTTGTTATATGTAGAAGTTAATTCGGCTCTCCCTAACTGTGGGCACCCCAGTGGGGTCGTGGTTTGGTCACACGGTGGGCTGCGATCTGCATGGTCAGCAGTTCGAAACCAGCAGCAGCAACTCGGAAGAGAGACTGGGCTTGCTACTTCCATCCACAGTGAGTCTCGGGTACCCACGCAGGGCGGTGGTCACTGAGAGTCAGCATCAAAACTCAGTGAGTTTTGAGGCACCTAACTGTGCTATCAGAAATTTCATTTGTACATGTCACAAAACCAAACCCGTTGCATGGAGTCGATGCTGACGCCGCGTGATGCTCACAAGGTTTCTGAGGCGGTAAACCTTCACAGGAGCGGACAGCCTCCTCTTCCTCCTGAGGAGCAGCTGGTGGGGTTGAACCCCGACCCTGCTCTGCCACCAGCCTTCAGCCACCAGGCCTCCTTGCCTGTACCAAAAGGAAGGGGGGAAACCCAGACTAGTGGCACCACGGTTAAGTGCTTGAGTGATCACTGAAAGGTGGATGGTTCAAACCCAGCAGCCGCTGCTTCTGTAGAGATTGCAGCTGTGGAAACCCCATGGGGGCGTCCTGCTCGGTCCTCTCAGGCCACTCTGAGTCGGAATTGACAACAAGGCTTAGTGACTATAGATACGTTTTCTTCATTTTGTTTCAAGCAATAAATAATATAGAGTTTACTCATTGCCTTTTTAGGCCTAGGCTTGGGGGCGATGGTGAGGATGGCCCAGCACCGGGCAGTGTTTGGTTCTGTTGTGCCAGGCTCACCGTGGGTCACAGCCGACTCAATGGCGCCTGGCAGTGATGACATCCCCTTTTTAGGGGCGTGCACTAATGTTTCTGAAAGACGGCTACTGCAGGACGTCATCAGCTCACGAGTCCAAGTAGGGGGTGTACGGTGGTTTCTTTGTTTTAGTTTTTTTTAACGCTTGGCATTTTCAAAAATAATGTTAGAAAAAAAATAAAGGAATCACTGCCTTTAAAAAAGTCTCTGATGATTAAACCACGCCTGTGCTTGAAGTGTGTCCCTGCTGCCCGTTGGCTGGGTCATGTCCTCCGAGGTTGGGACTCGGCACAGCCCGGGGACAGACCAGTTCAGAGAGCAGCAGCCTGGGCTGCCTGAGCCTTCTTGCTGCTGGCTGGACGGCCGAGTCATGGCCTCTGGCTCTTCCTTTCTCATCTCCCTTCCCTCTGCCCTCCCCGTCCTCCCCACTGCCATGGCCTGCCGGCACAAGGCTACAGTGGAAAAGGTTAGTGGTTCGAGACTCTGGGAGAAAGGCCCCCTAAAGATCATGGTCAAGGGCAGCCTTCAGGGAACCCTTCTGTGTTCTGCCACGTGGAGCTGCTGTGGACCCAACAGCCCCAACCACAACCCCTGTGACTGTGAGCTCAGCTTGCCTGTGTTCGCCCCTCCTTGCAGTCGGCACGTGGTCAGCGTGCCTCTTGCCACTTGGGGTTTCCCAACATCTGGGGCGAGACAGGTCTGCAGGAATTGCTCAATGAAGCGTCCACCTCTGCTCCCATGTGAGAGGTTCTTCAAGGGAAAGGAGTTTTGTGCTTCCTAAGTAAGCTCCCTGTTTGCTTCCCGTTTTTCCTGTTGTGGACTGTGGGTCAGGGAATGAGAGGGCCTTTCTCCACCAAGGGCAAGGATTTGTCCACCTGCCCAGGCCTGGCTGGCTGACTCACTCACCTGCTCACTCACTCATCCACCCACCCTCTCACTCAGTCACCCTCCGTCCCGGTGATCCTGACTCACCGCTCCTGGCTGCTACACAGCTGTGTTCCAAAGGACACGCAAGTCATGCCTCCCCTGTGGCGTGGTGACTGTGTCCACCTGGGGGCCGGAAACCCACTCCCCCTTTGAATTCAAATATCTCCCCCCACACCCCTCTTTCATTCTGGAGGTTTATTTCTTTTGTGAATTAGAAATAACATGTTCATAATACAACATTTCTCTTTAGACAGGAAACATATGAAACCTAAGTGTTTTCATAGGACCAATACAGTGATCACATTTTGGTAGATTTTGTGTGTGTGTGTGTGTGTGCAATATCCTGATTTATTTGATACTCCCTGCCTCTGTTTATTTATTCAGGTAAAGTACTTTCTACTGCTTGTGTTGTTTGTCTGGCGGCCCCTCTCGCCGAGTCCAATATTAGGATGCTCTCTCCTTTGGAGAGACAGCTGGATGCTGCTCACCCACCACTTACCAGGGCAAGCGCTATGAAATATTTATTTCTGGGAGCTCTACTTCCCTTTCCCGACATCTGACGGCGGATTTTCTCCCCCTCCCAACCAAAGAAGTATATCGTCACAGATGGGATGCAGAAGAAGATGGGAGAAGCTAGCCGTTGTCAGTTAAACCATCACCAAGGTTTCGGAAGATGTAAACAGCGACATTTTCTTTCTAGTACATGTTTATAAATAATGTATTTTATCAAAAGGAAAATGTATTATTTTTGGCTAACCTGGAGTGGATGTATCACTGGTATTTCAAAGTAAATAAGCATAGAATTTTAACTCCCTCCCCCCACCAAAAAAAACAAACCCCTTTTTCTTGGGAGCTAATACAGATATCATATCATTCCGTAGTTCAATCACATCAAGCAGTGTTGTGTGATTGCTGCCACAGTCAGTCTCGAAACACGCTTCCTTCTTGACTCCTTGACATCAGCTCCCCTTGACTCCCCTCCCCCACTGCACCCCTAACATGTCCCCCCAAACCCGTATTCTACTTGCTGTCTCTATAGGGTCACCAATCCTAATAAACAGAAAAACACAGAACAAATATTCAAGAGGTAGACCCCAATTTGGATTTCTGACATGGTAAGACAATGGTTTTTTGGGTGCCTTCTGGGGGTGGCAGCTTACACATCACATTGGTTTCCCATGTAGCACTGCATGCACATGTCGTTTCGGGCATGGATGGCTGTCCACATGATGTCACCACCCTTTTCTCATGCCCACACTGGACCTGCTTTCTCAGCCCTTCCTGCCTTCTGAGCTTGATCCCTGGGTAAATGCTGCTCTCATTTGTGATTCTACCCCTTCTAGGACTGTCTGTTGTTTGGCTGAAAGCCGAGTTCTGGGGTTCAGTTCAGGATCGAAGGGTGTCTAAGGGCCACCGACTTGAGGATTTCAGCAGCCTCTGTGCAACCTGGAAGTACGATCTCGTGTGATTTTGAGCTCTGTTTTCTGTTTTTCTCCCTCTCTGCCCAGCACTTCCTCTTGTGATCCACTTCAGAGTGATGAGCAGAGGTAGTCGGGCACCGTCTAGTTCTTCGGGTCTCAGGGTGATATAGACTGAGGTGAGCAGGGTCCTAACTGTTTGCTGCACATCCTTGCTCTTCTTTGCTTTGGGTGGTGTGGCAGCTACATCATCTCCTGTCCACTTGTGAAGGGGTGGAATCTATCCTGTCAATCAGGTCGCAGCTTGATGGCCTCATTTGGAGGCGTGATGGAGATAAACGGCTCACTGGAGGCCATGCACACACTCTCAGCTACACATTCCTGTTGACAAGCCACATGGAGCCACGCTGCCAGAGCCCTGGAGCTGGAGGAGCCACGTGGTGACCCCTACCAGCACTGAGATGCTTCCACCACCACTGGATCCACAAGACTTTCCACCCACTGGCCTGAGATTTTCCATTGCATGTGTTGCTTGAGTCTGAAGAGAAATTTATGGACTGGTATCAGACCTATGGACTAATACCGGACTTATGGACTTGATCTGACCTGAGCTGGGATGTTTTCTCAATATACAATTGATTTTTGATATAAAGCTTTTACTTATCCACGTATGAGTGTCTCTGGATTTGTTTCTCTAGTCCACCCGGACTCACACATGTGGGAAGAGACTAATAGGTGTGTGTTACAAGGCCGCTGGAAAGCTTTTAAGATCCCAGTCCCTACTCACCAGAGTAGGATGTAGAACACTGACTTCGTGCACCGTGCTATGCTGTGGGTTTCGATGTCCCCCAAGCCTGTGGCCCTGAGCCTCAAGACCCTCAAGGTGGGTGTTCTCCACGTGACCTCCTGTATGCTCTGCTATGCTCACGGTGCATTTGTAGCACACGTACATACAGAGGTAGAGGTATCTTGTGGAACATAGTCCCAATCACTTTCCCCCACCTGCGGAGCTGGACTGCGTCTGCATCCGGTGCCAGGCCTCCGTTAGCCCTGTCCGTGAAGACTGGTGCGTGTAATCACATTCACCTACGCTGCCTCTAGCACGCTGCGCCCGCCAGTGTCTTCCCTTGCCTCGATCGTGCTGAGCAGGCTCCCGCTTGTTCTGTATTGCCCTTCCCTTCAGCCAAGTTAATATGTGTCCACCTTCTAGTGAGCGACTTCCCCTCCCAGCCCTGGTAGCGTCCAAAGGTTTCTTTCTGCGTATAAACATTCCCTTGGCTCTTTCTAGTGGTCTCCGTGAACGAGAGTCCTTTTATGACCGACCAGTTCTGCTGGGCGTCATTTGCTCTGGACTCATCACAGTGTGAGATGTTTCACTGACTCCCAGGTGCTCTCTCACAGCGCATTAAAGAGTGTCCCCCTGTGGTGTGGGTGCACCCGAGTTGGCTGGTTCATTCACTAGTGGATGGGCACTTTGGATTATTTCTGGCTCAGTGCTATGATGGACAGGGGTGTGCACGGTCCTGGCCCAGCTCTCGTTTCTGTAAACCATTCAAGGGGGGCTGTGGCAGTTACATCATCTACTGTCAACTTGAGCAAAGGGGTGGAGTCTAACCTGTCTATCAGGACATAGTAAATGAGGCTCCTGTGTGGGCATGGCCCTCTCCTGAGGATTCTGGGAACCGCTGTCTTCCTTCCTGGAGGCGGGACACCCCCCCCTGCTTGACAGTCCTGTGGACAAGCCACATGGAGTTCTGCTGATGGCAGAGCCCTGGAGCTGGAGGAGCCACATGGAGACGAATGCCGGTGTTGATGCGTCCACCGCCACTGGATCCGCAAGACCTTCCACCCACTGGCCTGTGATCGCCTTGCATTCAGCATCATTGCAAGTGTTTTGTGAGTCTGAAGAGGACTTTATAGACAGGTATTGGACATATGGGCTAATAACAGACTTATGGACTTGATCTGGACTGGGCTGGGATGTTTTCTTACTGTACAATTACTCTTGATCTAAAGTTCTTCCTTTACACATACACACATGAGTGTCTATGAATTTGTTTCTCTAGTCCACCTGGACTAACACGGGCTCACACAGCTCGTGGGACAAGTGGAGTGGAGCAGGTAACAGAAATGGATCATGGCAGCAGTTGTACAACACGGTTTGGTGTGGTTGAACGAGGGCATAGTATGAGATCTGTTATTAGCTCGCAATGACGTGTTGGTGTCAAACGGACTAAAAGATGGTAGCACATTCCACAGACTCTCTGAAGCTCCCTAGCCACCCTCGGCGGCGTGGGACCGCTGGATCACGTGGTCTTTCTGGTTCCACCTTTCGAAGAAGCACCGGGCTATTCCCCACAGTGGTTCCACCTTGTCCAGTCGCCCCAGCAGCGTCCGGGTTTCCAGCCCCCACACCCTTGCCAGCACTGGCTGTTTTCCGAATGCCACCGTGTTTGGAAAATAGCACACTTGGGACCAGACTTGGGTTTTCTTATCCCCAGCCCAGTTCTTGTCCTGGCATCTCCTGGTATCACCGGCACTTCTTTCACCGCCGAGTTAAAGGATATCAGTTAACGTTCTGAAAAATCGAGGAATTTAAAACCCTGTCAGTTTCAAGGCACCTCTACCTAGTTGACTGGATGGGTCGAGCCTGTCCTGGCCCAGGGGTGGTGGCAGATGGGGGGCAGAGGGCCCAGGGTGACAGATAGATGGGGAGGCAGGGCGCATGTGATGCTGTAGTCTGTGACCTCTCCTGCTCCCCTGAACCCTGAGAACCGCTGAACCCACTTCCCTGATCCCTCTTTCATCCTGAGTGAGGGATGCCTCCACTGGAGTCGGCCTGGTTCCGGGCAGCACTGCAGAGGGACCTCTGTCCTTCCTACCTTGCCACCTCACTTTCACCTTTGTGATCTGACTTGGGGGCTCAGGGGTAACTCTGTCAAGGTCTCTCCCAGCCTTGAACTTCTGTGACTCAGGGGCAGGCCTGGGTGGTGCGGAGGGCTGGTGTCCCCATCTGACCAGTCATCGGCAGAGTCAGGCACCATGCTCCCATGTTACCCTGTGGGGTCCTGCTCTGTGGTCACCTAGTCGTGGTGTGGGCTTCATGGGGTCTGTCCTCACAGCCTGGGGCTCAGGAGGGGCACCGAGAGAGGGTCTGGGATTCTCAGTTTGGCAAGTCTGTGGACAGCTGTCTCGCATGAAGGTGGGTACCCATGAGGACTCAGCGGAGTCTTTATACAGGGCAGGGTCGAAGATCTGCGTATGGGGCTGCCCACAGCCGACTCCATTCTCCCACGCTGGCTGGGCGCCAGAGCCTCCTGCCAAGCCAACGCTCGGCCGATAACCCAGTTAAACTGGAATCACGTTCGAGGCCAAAGCAGCAGTGCTTTCTTGGAGGGAATCCATGGTGAGGTGTGGCTTACTGACCTTATCGTTGAGGGTTCTTTTCAGGATTTGCCAGGCACGAAAAAGGAGTTCAGGACTGTCACCTGGGGCCTTGCTTTCTCCTGGTTTCCAATATAAACCACGGTGCCCTATCCTAAACCTAAGGAGCCCCGGTGGCGTAGTGGTGACGCGTTGGCCTGTGATCCTCCAGGTGATCAGTTTGAAACCACCAGCCACTCCTCTGGAGACACATGGGGCTGTCTGCTCCCATAGCGAGTGACCGTGAGTTTATCCTGAAGAGGATGCAGGTGGCACAAACATTTAAGTGTTCATCCGTCAACCGCAGGATGGAGAGCTTGAACTCACCCAGCTGCTCTGCGGGAGAAAGGCCTGGCTGCCTGCTCCTGTAAACCTGGCAGCCTGGAACCCCAAGGAGAGTCCCTCCCCAAGCCCCCGGTGGGGCAGTTCTACTCTGTCCCATGCAGACACTTGGCGTTGATGCTGAGGCACCACGGACAACAACCCCAAACTCGCTCTCAACCACCCAAGCTGTCCAGCATCCAATGGAGGCCGACTCACCCTCACCGTGACCCTGCAGGACAGGGGAGAACTGACACTCGCTATGGGAGTGGACAGCCCCATCTGTCTCCAGAGGAGCGGCTGGTGGTTTCAAACTGCTCACCTGGAGGATCGCAGGCCAACGCGTCACACTAGGCCTCTGGGGCTCCTCCAGCAACCCAAGGCAACAATCAAAGCCAGGCGGCCTGTGAAGCAGTGGTCTCCGCAGGGACAACCTCAGTGGGGAGCAAACACTTCAGGCTGGGGTGCCTGGTTGCTGGATGATGGGTGAGGTCGGGTGCAGTCGAGACAGCTCGCCCCGGGCTCCTCCAGTTCAGCGGGTGGAGGTGATGTCCTAGGGAGCCCGTGCTGAAGGACTGGAAGGGAACCAGGTGCCTGCGGGGTGGGGGTGAGGGCCTGTGTTGCCCCCAAAGGACTCCAGTGCTTTCTCAAGGTGCAGGCTGCTGGCTGCTTCGCATCGCAATAGTGTAGAATAAACACTCTTAGGGCTGGAGTCGAGCGGACTTTTAAAAGTGACTCTTCCACGAGCTTAGGGAAACGCTGCTTAGTGGGCATAGACCAGAGATGCTGCTAACCACCCCACAGGGCACAGGACAGCCACCCCCACTTACCCCACGGGAAAGGGCTTTCTGGCCCAGGTGCTGGGAGGGCCACGTGTGAGAAGCCCAGGGCACAGAGTGCATCTGGGAGTTGCCACGAACTGGATTCATAAGGCACTGTGTGGCTGGAGGGGCGCACGCCTTGGTTGGAACCCATGACCCTCTGCAGCTGCCCGTTGCCCTGGTTGGAGCGTCAGAAGCAGCTGTTGGCGAACTTGGAAAGCTGCCGGCTTGGTGGCGGGTTGAGAAATAGACCAACACAGTCAAGGCCGGTCACTTGTCAGGGGGAGGCGGTCCTTGGGCTTAAAGGGCCAATGGAGAGACTGCCCACAGGAGAACAGGAGGCATGGGCTGCGGGCTGGGGGTCCGGCCAAGCCTCGGCTCTGGCCCAGCTGCTCGCTGACCTGTTGGGTCACGTTGGCTGGTGGCTTTTCTTGGCACGCTGGCTTCTGTGCCTGCTCCCTAGCGGTGCCACCAACCCCCTTCCTCCCTGACAAAGCTGCTCTTGGCTTTGCCCCACTTTGCCCTGCACCCTTTTGGTTCCCACCAAGTCCAGCCCCTTCTCCTGTCTTAGGGCCCCAGGGTCACCCACTCCTCTGGAACTTGGCATGCTGCCAGCCTCGCTGCTCACCCGAAGCAGTTATGGGAGGCAGGAGGCACCCCTCTCTCAGTCTGGGGTCTGTAGCATGGCAGAGGGGAGCCGGTGGGGGATTGTTGGGGGGAGGGGCAGAGAGGCCTTCCTTGGTCCCAGTTTGGCACTGGCACGTTGCACGGAGGTCTCAGGATGACGCCAGGTGCCTCTTGGATTCCGAGTGAGGACCCTGAGGGACCCAAGGTCAGGACTGCCTGTTCTGTTGTGGAAACATTTCTGGGTAACGCAAGCATCTGCCTTCCACTAGGAAAGCCTCCTTCCAGGAAGCAGCAGCTGGGCGGCCACCACAGCAACGTGCAGTTGTATCCAGGCCCACCTGAGATCAGCCCTTCCTGTCCCAACTGGATACAGGGCTTCCTGTGGGTGGCCCGATGCTTCCCGTCCTTCTGCAGGGCTGCTTGGACATCTACTCTGGCCAAGGGAGTAGGCCTGCGACTTCCGCCCTGGGAGCCAGGCCCGCTGGGAGCCAGCGCTCCAGGTACAGCACCCCCACCCCACCCCGCTCCCCCGGGGCATTCTCAGCACCCAGACTGAGTGTGTCGGGAATGTTCTTGGAAAGAGTCCTTTCTCCAAGGGAGGATGCAGGTTTGGGGCCTTCCCACCCCTCAGCAGTTAATTCGGACCTATGGTGACCCATGAGTGGCAACGTTGGAAGATTCTCTCATTCTTCTTTGGAAATGTTTTTACCAAATGTATTCAGCAGCTTAGGTTCCCACTCAACACTCCCACCCCAAGACGCTCAGCCATGTTGGTGACCGTCTTCGCAAGGTCTGAGGCCTCGCCGTTTCCATTCTAGTTGTTCCGTTTTCCTCCATCTAGTCTCCCTGCGTCGCCCCCCCCCCCCCCGCATGCTCATCTTTATGTTAAAGTAGTAACGACTGTTTATGAATCCCTGGTGGTGAAGTGGTTGACGAGCTGGGCTTCGATCCAAATGGTCGGCAGTTCTAAACCAGCAGCAGCTCCACAGGTGAAAGACTGGTCCTGTAAACAGTGACAGTCTTGGGGCCCCCCAGGGGCAGTTGTGCCCCGTCCTGCTGGGTAGTCACGGGTCAGCGTGGGCGCTGAGGCAGTGAGGTTTGAGTTGAGGACCATCTGGCCTCCTGCAGGTGACTCCTTGAAAGGGTCATAGTATTTACGGGTCATGCTCATTAGTTTTGAGCCACTTTGTACCTCAGCGATTTGTTCTAAGCCGCAGGGCTTAGCTTGGGCGCAGGGCCTGTAAAGAGTATTTCAGGGCAATGAACTCGGGAGTTTTCCAGTTCCACGAAAGCCAGTAGGTCTGTTGTTTGTTTGTTTGACGGAATCTGAGGCTCTGTCCTATATATTTCCTTCTGTCCTATCAGAGACTCTCTCTCATGACCCCGATTCAAACAGTCAATACTAGAGGCCAGGCACCATCTAATGCTTCTGGCCTCCCGGGTGATGCATCTATGCATCCTGTCCAGAGATAGGCAAACGAGGCTCTCGAGCCACATGCATCTTGCTTGGTGTGTACACGTGGCTCTGAAGTAAAATGGAAACGCGTCAAAGGGCATTATTTAGAGAGCGGCACTTTCATTTGTTTGTGAAAATGTATTTATGGCTCTTGAATAATTTTTAAACTGTTGGGAGGGGAGAGGATCTGCTCTCCCATCTGAGAGGTTGCCGAGCCTTGGGCTAGACCCTCCGTCCTACAGACCACTTTCTCCTCCGAGTCTGTGGCTCCCTTCTTTCTCTGGACGAGGGAAGACCATTGATTGTTGGGCCATGTAGCACGGCTGTGTGAATTATAGTTCACTCACCGACTAAGATGTCCCACAAGACTATGGCTCTGTGAAGGGGCCGTCCACGGGGAGGATGTTCCCGGTGCATCTCCTCCGACCACCACGGACCAGGGCTGTGCACAGCCTTGCTACTGGGCAGGGCGCATTGGAAAGTGGCTTGCTGCAGATGCAGTTAGGTTACAATGTATCACCCTACCACCTGATCTCCCATATGAGTCATTTTAATTTCTTCTAGTTCTTAATCTCTTCTGCTGTCTTTTCAATTGAGGTTTTTATGTGCTTTATTTTGTTATTCTTGTTAGTTTAATGTTTTTTTCTGTATGTGAAATCCAAGCGAAGTCAGCCTACAGAGACAGTAACGGAATGAATGGCTCTTTGGGGGCCTGTCAGGGAAGGTTGGTGGGAAACAGGGAGCTAAACACGATGAGCACAAGAGTACAGAATGTGTTCTGAAACTGGTGATGGTTGTACAACCCTTCTTGATGTGATTGAACTTAAAAAAAATCATTTTATTAGGGGCTCATACAACTCTTATCACAATCCATACATACATCAATTGTGTAAAGCACATTCGTACATTCATTTCCCTTATAATTTTGAATTGTATGATATGAGAATTAAATGCCAATGGAAAGAAAATAAAAACATAAAAAGAAAGAAGGAAAAGAACACTACAGGTCTAATTCTCTAGACTCGGGAAATGAATCTTATGAAACGCACAGTTGTGTCAAAGTTGAATCTATAACCGTGTCCTCTGTGTGCTCTGTTATGTACATGAATACACGCGCACACAGCCACATGGATGCGTAGCCATATACGTGTGCATGTACGCCCATCAGATCTTCAAAGGCTGCCAGATCTTTCTTTTCAGGCACCTCTGTGTGGATTTGAACCACCAACCTACCAGTTAGTAGCCCAGTGTGTTCACTGTGCCACCCAGGAGCTCCAGTGAAAAGCTACCTCTCTCCCTCCCCCCAGGAGAATTTATTTCAGAGGACAGCACTGAAGCTGCAGCTCAGGGAGAGGGACATGTCTGATCAGAGCACACGGGAGCAAATGAAGGGGGAGGAAGAGAGAGTGGAGCACATCCTGGCCCACCAAGCCCTGAGGATGATATTCCAGCTCAGAGCAGCCAATGCACAGAGAAAACCATATGGCTGGCCCCACTGTGAGACATGACATCCCTCACTGACCCATAGCCCTACAGGGTACAACACTGGAGACACAGTGTGGGAATTGTCCCGATCTGATCCCACTACACCGAGGCAAAACACTAAGGGCGTGCAACAGAACAGCAAGGGGAACAGAGCAACGAAGTCCCTAGGGAATACCAAAAATAGACTTTGGGACCAGGGCTTGGCACTCCATAAGACTTGACCAGAAAACATTCCTAAAGGCCAACAGTCCTTGAATTAACTACAAGTTTTTCTTTCTTGGTTGTTTTTGGGATGTGTTCTTTTTTGTTGGTTTTTTTTTTTTTTTGTCATTGGCTTTTTGTTGTTGTTTTGTTCTGTCTTGGTTTTGTGCATGTTATTATCTCCAGAGGTCTGTCCAAATAAAATAGGCTGGATGAATAATTTGGAGGAGAAAACAACAGGACCGACAGTTCCGGGGGGACATGGGAGAGGGGGAGGTGGGGGAGAAAGGTAGTGGTGTTGACAAACCCAGGGACAAGGGAACAACACGTGATCCAAATTGGTGGTGAGGAGGGTATAGGAGGCCTGGTAGATCAAGGTTAATGTAACTGAGAGGAATTGCTGAAACCCAAATGAAGGCTGAGTGTGATAATAGGACAAGAGGAAAATAAAAGAAAATAGAGGAAAGATCTAGGAGGCAAAGGGTATTTATAGAGGTCTAAATAAATGCATGTACATATGTAAATATTCTATATATGAGGATGGGGAGATAGATTTATGTGGATATATTTATAGGTTTAATATTAAGGTAGCAGATGGATATTGGGCCTCCACTCAAGTACTCCCTCAATGCAAGAACACTTTGTTCTATTAAACTGGCATTCCATGATGCTAACCTTCCTGACATGATCACTGAAGACAAAATGGGTGGGGTGTAGAAGTAAATGTGATGTAGAAAGCTGATGGAGCCTGGCTATCAAAAGATATAGCATCTAGGGTCTTAAAGACTTGAAGGTAAACAAACAGCCATCTAGCTGAGAACAAAGCCCACATGGAAGAAGCACACCAGCCTGTGTGATCATGAGGTGCTGAAGGGATCAGTTAGTTATCAGGCATGAAAGAACAAAAAATCATATCATTGTGTGCTCACCTCCCTTGAAGATATACAAGCAACCATATAGCTCAGAAGCAACAAAGCCTACATGGAAGAAGCACACCAGCCTGTGTGATCATGAGGTGTTGAAGGGATGAGGTATCAGGCATCAAAGAACAAAAATCATATCATTGTCAATGAGGGGGAGTGCGGGGTGGGGATCCAGAGCCCATCTGTAGGCAACTGGAGATCTCCTTAGGGAAGGGTCATGGGGAGGAGATGAGCCAGTCAGGGTGCAGTGTATGAAACATACAACTTTCCTCTAGTATTTAAATGCTTCCACCTGCCTTACTATCATGATCCCAATTCTACCTTACAAATCTGGTTAAACCAGAGGATGTACACTGGTACAGATAGAAACAGGAAACACAGGGAATCCAGGACGGATGATCCCTCCAGGACCATCAGTGAGAGTGGCGATACTGGCAGGGTGGAGGGAGGGTGGGGTAGAGAAGGGGAAATGATTACAGGGATCTACATATAACCTCCTCCCTGGGGGACAGACAACAAAAAAGTGGGTGAAGGGAGACGTCGGACAGTATAAGAAATGACAAAATAATAATTTATAAATTATCAAGGATTCATGAAGGAGGGGGGAGCGGGGAGGGGGGGAAATGAGCTGATGCAAGGATCTAAAGTGGAGAGCAAATGTTTTGAGAATGATGATGGCAACGAATGTACAAATGTGCTTTACACAATGGATGTAAGTATGGATTGTGATAAGAATTGCATGAGCCCCCAATAAAATGATAGAAGAAAAAGAAAAGAAAATGAAGGGCTACCTCTCTCTTTTCCAAATGCAATTCCTCATCTGGAAAATGCAGGCCGCTGGAGTCCTCTGTAGGCTGGCTCACAGGTCGGTCTCCTTGTCCCTGTCTGTAAGGGAGTGGGACCTTGGCCTGCTCCTTGTCTGCCCAGCCCAGTCGATCTGGGGCAGCCTCCATGCTGAGTCTGGGCCCATGTGTGCCTTGCAGCTCTGGGCTGGGGACACCCTTTTCTCCCCGGAACAGTGGTCAGCTCCCCCGCCCCAGGGCAGGCAGTTCACCAGCTAAGTTCTCATGAGCTAGTGTTTGTGGAACCCTGGGTGTGATGGGCTGCAAG